>NC_053492.1:108847428-109129928 GCF_905171775.1 Rana temporaria
AAAAAAAATCATAAATTCTTAAGGAGTTAAAAAGTTCACTCTTATAATGCCGCGTACACACGATCGGTCAAACCGATGACAACGGTCTGATGGACCGTTTTCATTTGACCAAACCGATCATGTGTGGGCCCCATCGGTTATTTATTTATAGGTTAAAAAAAAGCAATCTTGTTTTTAAATTTAACCCAAAAATCCAGGCATGCTCAGAATCAAGTCGACGCATGCTTGGAAGCATTCGTTTTTTTTTTTTTACTTTCGTTTTTTTGAACTTCATTTTTTTCAGCACGTCGTTGTGTTTTACATCACCCCATTCTGACACGATCGGTATTTTAACCAATGGTGTGTAGGCACGACTGACCATCAGTCAGCTTCATTGGTTAACCAATGAAAACGGTCCATCAGACCGTTCTCATCGGTTTGACCGATCGTGTGTAAGCAGCATAAGACAGCAAAGTCAGGTCCTGGAACTACCTGTAAACTACAATGCATAATAGCAATACAACTTGGTCCATGACCCACCCCAATTTCTGATTGCACAATGAAGAAATAGCACACCAATGAGGTTGTCATTCTGCTCCCTACTTCCCCATGCATCAGTGTAAAGATGTGCACAACTTGGTGACATCTCTACACTGTTTGATGCATTGTGAAGGTCATTTTGACAAGCATGTAGGGTACATGCCTGGACAAGGCAACCTTTGACTTTGTGTCCCTCAATGCCTAAAGAGGTTACAGCAATTGATGTCTCTAGTTGATTCCTCCTCAGGACAATTACTATCAGAAATACTGTATTTGTATATCACAACCACTTTATGAGTTCAATACTTTCGGATTTTACCAATTAAAACAAATTGATCAGAATTTTATGTTTCTGTTCTGCTGTTTAGGTGTTGGGGCATAATTAAAGACATTTTAGGGTTTAGGTTAAGTGTTAGGGTAAGAGTTTAGTGCTAGGGTTGTTTAGTGCTATGGATAGGTCACCACTTAGGAAAACTTAGAGAAGCTTTGGGGTTTACACTTGTTAGTGGCACTGTAGCACTGCACTAATAAATACTGATGCCAAGCTCCCTGTGCTAAGAGCGAACATACTGCATGCAGAGAATTACAGAAAGCCGATATCAAGGTATTTATACTGGTTTTGTGTAAAAATATATTTCATGATTTAATTGGTGTTTAAATACATGCCCGGAGCTCAGCTTTTAATAACTGTAAGTAAACTTTCACCACTTTCCCTTTAGCCAAAGATCAGTCTTAACCTCAACAGGGACACAGGCCAAGTAGAACTGGCAGAGAAGGCGTTAAGAGCTTTGGAACAATACAGAAGCACAGCATCCCTCTTGGCTTCTCTACCTTCCTTTCTAATGCCCAGACTTGGTAAGGAAAGATGCCCAGCAGAGTTACGCATGTAACAGCCTGGCTCAGTGCCCGAGGCCAGTGTAGGAGGAATGTTTCCGCTTGTGGAGAAGAACGTGTGTCTTGCAAGCAGTGAAACATGTTGGATTCTGATTATTTAATACATGGGGGAAATGAAAGGAAATCAACTAAACTAAAATAGTTTGATGGAATGGAAACCATTTCCAAACAGAAGGGGTCAAATTAACAGATATTTTGCAATGATGAACTGAAAGATCATGCATGTAAATACACTCCATGACGAGTGTGAAACAGCCAGGACCAATCAGGCAGAACTAGTTTGCAATCTAATATATGTTCCTATTTTACACTTCATTGCTATTATATGAATATGATGTTGTGTCAATCAATTCTTCACATGAAATCTGACAGCAGCAAACCAGCAAATGACCCATACAGAATGCTCATTTTCATTAAGATGGTCCAATATATATTACATGCAATCTCAAAGCCTTCTGCTGGAATGTTGCATATTATCATTACAATGTTTGAAACAACCCCTAGCTGCGTGTTTTTGACACATCTTTATAGTTTGGGTATAAAATATGTATGGGGCCTCTCATATATCATACAAAAACTCCCAATAGATTCAGCCTGCAAAACAGTTAAATGCCATCCAGCATTGGGGTTACTTTATTGGAAGTGGAGCAACTCAACACGGATCTGCTGCCATAACCACAAATTGAATGATTGTTTTTTATTTAAACATGCATTACAAGAATCAAATATGGAACTCGGTCAATTTAAAGGGGGCCCATACTCAGAAAGTGCTATCGTATAGGTAATATCTAGAAAAATGTATCATGATAAAGAAGTGGAAGCCTGAAAAAAATCAACCGTTTGCCTTATTTACCTTCTGAGATGTAGCAGTAACCTTTTTACACATTTTTTTTGTGAAGTACCTTCAAAGTCCTATTTGGCTTTCTATGGTAGGATTTTTTGCCTTTAATGTCTAGTTATCTGAAGGATGTGGTACCAGAAAAAAAACCTTACAGACACAGAGACTGTTGGTTTGCGGTCTCCCTCTTATTTTAAATGTTTACTTATTTAAGGGGTCACTTACCATCAGTCAGTGTTTGGAAGCACATTTTTCCACTGTACTTTCCATAACCCGCCACTGTGCGTGCCCTGACCTGTACCACATACACCACACCAGGCTTTAGTCCTTCTATGCTGGCTGTGTTGGTTTGGCTTCTCGCTATAGAAGAGTTAAATTCATTTTGATCCTGTAAGTAAGAAAATGTATATAAGTGCATAAATATACAGTGCAGTAAAAAAGTTAAAATAAAACATAAACAGAAAATAAAACAGAACTTGCTATAATATATCTAGGCACAGAAAATTGCTTCGGCAATAAAATCTTAAAAGAAGAGCACGAGTAGGATTCATAAAATTTTAATCTGATATTAAGTACAGTATATACACTTTTGTTACTTGAAAAAAATACTGGATCCCTTTTGGTTTAAAATGCTTACCAAATTTTTTAGCTGCTAGTCTCTAACGGTTGCCTTATTCTAAAAACATGTATTTCCCTGAAGTGTAACTACTTTGCCACCTTCAATATGTTATTCTGTGCAAAGACCTGCCGTCCTGTTGCTTTAGACGACAGCAGAAGCAACATATCGTTTAATTTTGATTTCCTGCTGCTGGTTGCGCAGTGAAACCTTAAAGAGGTTGTAAAGGTTTGTTTTTCATTTTCTAAATAGGTTCCTTTAAGCTAGTACATTGTTGGTTCACTTACCTTTTCCTTCGATTTCCCTTCTAAATGTTTTTTTTCTTTGTCTAAATTTCTTTCTTCCTGTTCCTCCTCAGTAAGCTGTTCTGGCTGACTAACCCGCCAGCCAGGACGGCTTGGATGATGAGGGCAAGCGTACTGAAGAGAAACAGGAAGTGAGAAATTCAGACAAAGAAAAAAAAAATCAGGAGGGAAATCAAAGGAAAAGTTAAGTGAACCAACAATGCACTAGCTTAGAAAATAAAAAACAAACCTTTACAACCCATTTAAACTGCATGTGGCTGACTTGTGCCAAAAACTGAATTAATGGCCAGTAATGAATCACAATCTCAACAAAAGCCACTGCCTACATTTCTAAAAGAGGGTGGTTTACTTGCACAAATCATAACCATGTTTCAGATGGCTTCTAATCACAGATGTTTATGATATTTAGCAGGAAATTATATGAAATCACAAAAAGAAAGCTAAGACTTCTACATCTACACTATATTACCAAAAGTATTTTGATACGCCTGCCTTTACACACGCATGAACTTTAATGTCTTAGTCCGTAAGGTTCAATATTGAGTTGGCCCAACCTTAGCTGCTATAACAGCTTACATTTTTCGGAGATGGCTGTTCCACAAGGTTTAGGAGTGTGTCTATGGGACCGTTTGACCATTCTTCCAGAAGTGCATTTGTCAGGTGATGTGGACGAGAAGGCCTTGCTCGCAGTCTCCACTCTAATTCATCCCAAAGGTGTTCTATTAGATTGAGGTCCCAACTCTGTGCAGGCCAGTCAAATTCCTCCACCCCAAACTCACTCATCCATGTCTTTATGGGCCTTGTTTGTGCACTGGTGCGCAGTCATGTTGGAACAGGAAGGGGCCGTCCCCAAACTGTTCCCACAAAATTTGAAGCATGAACTTGTGCAAAATGTCTTGTAATGCTGATGCCTTAAGAGTTTCCTTCACTGGAACAGGGGCCGAGCCCAACTCCTGAAAAACAACCCCACACCACAACCCCCCTCCACCAAATGATTTGGACTAGTGCACAAAGCAAGGTCCATAAAGACATGGATGAGTGAGTGCATCTATAGAAAAGGTATGTGAGATAGAAGTCATCCTAAGGTAAGATGTTTAAGAAGGCGTCCTTATTACAAGGTCTATAGGGTAGAGGGCATGATCTGTTAGGGGGCATCCAAAGGAAAGGTCTGTTAGAAAGCATATGTTAAAAAAAGGTCTGTAAGTTATAAAGCATCCTAAGGAAATGTCTGATAGGGTGTCCTTAGGGCAGGTCTATTACAGTGCATCTTTAGAAAAAGTCTGCTAATTAAATGACATCTTTAATAAAGGTTTACTAGAGGGAATTCTGTGGAAAGCTATGATAGAAAGAATCATTAGGATTATAATAATTACCAATGGTGTTGCTACCTCACAAAAACACTACCTGGGTTCTTCTTGAATAAAATAGCGACTTTCAATCCATAAAACCACTAGTTTATTAACTTAAAATGAGCTAAAATGTGCAATACTATTTCACTCATTGTAGGCCTTTCAAGTAAGCTTAATGATGATTACTACACTAGCCGAGCAAAAAAATGTGGCCTAATCACCAGTATTGTTCTTTTAGTCAAAAACACAGAAATAAATGTATTGTCTGAAAGCCAGCAAGATCAATAGATGACACATTGATCACCATGCATTCAACCCTAATAAGAATGAAAGTAGGAACAGATCAGGTAAGGTAAAACAGACCTCTGGGCTTTTCTTTAGATAAATGTTGTACAGCTTTGGAAACACTCTGAGGGTAAAAAGGTTCCAATTTTCAAAAGGACAAGCTAATCACCACCAAGGACAAGGAAAACACTATTTGTGATAAGAGATTAATAATGACTTATTAGAAAATATTTGTGACTGATTTAAAGTAGATTTAAAGGCAAAACTTTTTTCATTTTTTTTTTTCAATTTTTGTCCCATTTGGGGATATTCGCTGTCACTTCCTGTCCCATAGCCAAAACTAGAATTGAGAAGAAATCCCACTAAAGTGAGGGAAAATCGTAGTTGTCAACAGGGTCACAAAAATGAGTGTCCCCATTGGAAGATTTCCTCTCTATTACTATTCTGGGGACAACCTAAAATGTGTGATTTTTTTTTAATTTCACATTTGATGATTGCCATAAATAGGAATCTAAAATGATAAAAAAAAGTTTTGCCTTTAGTTGTACTTTAAGGGTCATTCCCCCAATATGGATGTATCGCTTTTTTTGTTAGAGGTTTATTTGCTGATTCACCTTTTAACATCTTTAACTTCTGTAGAATCCAGTGTTTTTTTTTTGTATTATTATTATTCTAGCACGTTCAAGTAGTGGGGTGTTTTTTACCTTGATGTATAGAATGCATTAAAGAGTAGGTTCGCCCCCCGCACTAAAAATTTAGGGCCAGATTCAGGTACAGCTGGCGTATCTGTGCGGCGGCGTAACGTATCCGATTTACGTTACGCCGCCGCAAGTTTTTCAGGCAAGTGCTTTATTCACAAAGCACTTGCCTGTAAAGTTGCGGCGGCGTAGCGTAAATCACCAGGCAGAATTTAAATTCGGCGGGTGGGGGCGAATGATTTTAATGAAGCGCGTCCGCGCGCCGTTCCTAAAATTTCCCAGTGTGCATTGCTCCAAATGACGTCGCAAGGACATCATTGGTTTCGACGTGAACATAAATGACGTCCAGCCCCATTCACGGACGACTTACGCAAACGACGTAACTTTTTAAAATTTCGACGCGGGAACGATGGCCATACTTAACATTGGCTGCGCCTCATATAGCAGGGGCAACTATATGCCGGGAAAAGCCTAACGCAAACATCGTAACTTTACTGCGTCGCCCGCGCGTACGTTCGTGAATTTGCATATCTAGCTAATTTGCATACTTGGCGCGGAAATCGACGGAAGCGCAACCTAGCGGGGAAAAAAAATTGCAGTTTAGATCCGACGGCGTAAGAGACTTACGCCTGTCGGATCTAATGGATATCTATGCGTAACTGATTCTAAGAATCAGTCGCATAGATACGACGGCCCAGATTAGGACTTACGACGGCGTAAATGGCGCTGCGCCATCGTAAGTCCTTTGTGAATCTGGGCCTTAAAGTCAGTAACTACAAATACTGCAGCTGCTGACTTTTAATATATGGACACCTACCTGTGTAAGTGGGAGCCCGCAATGTTGACACCACAACGGATCTTCGTATCATCTGTTGGGTGCCGGTAAGGGAAAGCAGCAGTGAAGCCTTTTGGCTTCACAGCCGGTTCCCTACTGCGCATGCATGAAGCGTACTGTGCTTCCTAATTGGAAGGGTGGCGGGGGAAGGAGGAGGGGGGCTGATCTTCCGAGAGAAAGCGCAGCGCTCCCAACTCTTGAAAGTTGGGAAAGGGACAAGTCCCCGTTCCCCACTGAAAGGTGCCAAATGTAACACCGGAGGGGGAGGGGAAGGCGAATAAACGGAAGTTGCACTTTTGGGTGGAACTCCGCTTTAAGGAAAAAAAATTGACTTTAGAACCACTTTAAGCACCAAAGCCCACCCCCTCTCAGCAGTACCCTGGGAGGCTTCCAACTTTCTACTCTAACATAAACAGACAGCAGGTGCACAGAAAAAGGAAGAAGCATACTGCTGAAAACAGATTTTAATTACTTCACTGCATCTATTGTAAGCTTTAAGGATGAACTACTCCATAGTCTCTGTAGCTACACTGGTCATTAAACGTTTTATTTAAATATTATTTACCTCTTGTTAAAAAATATAAAAATATTTGAACGTCCAAAGTCTGTTCACAGTTCTACTTTAAATATTGTTATTTTTCCATTATAAAGTTATTGAATTCTCTCCATGTGTGCTAAAATAAACAAAAGTTTCTTAATTGGGCGAAAAAGTTACAATGAGCCCTGTAGGTGAACAAACGGTGCTGTAGTACTCAATATTCATGATTAACATAAAAACAAAAAAATGTGTAGTGCCGATATTCAAGTGCAAACTGTAAAAAAATAAGTGGGAAATAATAAGTGTATAAAGTCCCAAAATGAATATACTTCACAATAAGTTAGAAACGTGAACAGTGAGGTCAGCCATTCACTGCCATATCACATGCTTTGACTCTTCCAAAGGTGCTCAGAAACCGAGCCATCAACTCCTTGTGAATTCAACCCTCACCGGAACTTAGGCCGGCCATACACAGTTCGAACCGTTAATGAACAGACTGAATGTACCAAGTTCAACTTGGGTACAACCAGCCAACCAGATTCTCGTACGAATATTGCTAGCGGCTGCTTTAGCTGCTAGCAACAATCATTGTCTTCTTCTGGTGGGGACGGCTTCCCTCGCTCGCCACCCACCCCCCGCTGGGAGCAGACAATGGTCACTGTATAGTGTTAATTCGGAGAATCATACAAATTTCTTTCCAGCGATCTGTGATTGCAAGAAAGAAATTTGCACCGTGTATGGCCAGCCTTAGGGCTGTCATTACAACAGCATATACATCTGTGGCACAGAGGCAATCCCCCTGGAATATGTGCAGCAACCCAGGGTGGAGGCAGGGTTTTTAGTGCCGACGTCAAGCCGCTGCACGATTCTGAGTCGGCAGCGGCTTTCAATGTGATTTACACTTTTATGTTTAATACTTTTATATTTGTGCTTTTATCATAATAAAATAAACTACTGTACTATTGGAAATTACTTTTGGCTCATGGTGGGCTTTGTCTGCCCTAGTTGGAGTTCATCAGAAGGTGCTATTGAATGCTGGTTGCTGCACGGATTCCAGAGAGGTTTCTTATGTGCCACAGGTGTATATGCTGTTGTAATGACAGCCCTAAGTTCCGATGAGTGTTAACTTTACAAGATGTTGGTGGCTGGTTTTCTGAGCACCTTTGGAAAAGTTAACACATGTGATCTGGCGGTGGATGGCTGACCTCACTGTTCACTTTTCTGACTTATTGTGAAGCATATTAATCTTGGGACTTTATACATTTATTATTACCCACTGACTTTTTTACAGTTTGCACTTTATTGAATATCGGCACTACACATTTTTTTGTTTTTATGTCAATTTGGGTTTTGTTACACTGCCTTTATGTGAAGGCAGCCGCACATTATTTATTTGTCACAGCGCAGATTTTAACAGATGACGTGGCCGCTTCGATCTTAGCTTGTTCCATATATTAAGTAACTGAGTTCAACAAAAATTTATCTCAATCACTTGGTTGGCCAAATTCTCATCCATATTAAAAATCTCTGGTGAAACCAGACAGAATGATTTTTGATTATACTCCCGTTAATCTACCAGATTGTCTGGTCTGTGGGTGCCCTACGAAGTCTCTGTGTGATTAAATGATTTCCAGTTACCTCTTCTGAAAGCACTTCAGCTGTAAATCAGCTGCATAGAATTTCTCATTGGTTCCTGACTTATGACACCTTCTTATGCACTTAATAGACTATCTATAAATGTGATAAGCTTTGGCAGCAGCAGCCAAGTTTTAAATTATTGAGTCAGTGAAGACTGAACACTTTATGGCCCTCTAATGCAAGCAACTTTTATATTAATTATAGCTCTGAAGAGGGTGTTAATGGATTGGTTCTGCTCACAAGCAATTCTGCTACCATTAATTTACTAAGACCATTGCTACCATGTAAAGAAGAGTTATCATTCAACATAAAATCATATATTTATTATGGACTTTGTTGATGTTACCTTCTCATAATACCGGATTTCATAGTCCAGGATAATACCGTTGGGCTGCTCTGGTTGGGGCCAAGATATAGTGATACTCTTCATCGTAGCTCTGACCTGGTGCATGATGGGAACAGTGGAAGGAGCTGGTGGGAGAGAAGAAAAAATTGTTACTGCATGAACAGAACATCATGTCGGTTAAAATGCAGCCAGTACAAACAAGCGATTCTGTAAACAGGGATATGATTTATTTGTTTGATTGGTACTAAAATATGTTGTTGCCCTTGCTATATTTTAGCAAGACGCAGGCCATGCAAATGAAATTTTAACTAAACTTTGTGCTTCATTTTTTATTTAATTTTTTATCATAAAGTAATTGGAATAAAAGGAATGAAAGGTGTTTTTTAATTTACCACAAGGAGATGGAATCAAAATTACCCTGGAAAAAAACATATTGATGTATATGAGATGCCTGCTGTTTCACTCCATTACAATCCCATTTCAGTTTTCCATCTTTATTGAAACCTTCCATTTATTTTCCAATTTCGACTTCACAATTGGACCAAATTCTGGTGGTTGATCACAATCCTGGGTGGTGGATTGCTTTGTTTTTGCAAGTAATTTAGGGCCAGATCCACAAAGAGCCGCCGTAACTTAAATATTCTGATTTAAGTTACACTGCCGCAAAATTTCTACCTAAGTGCCCGATCCACAAAGCACTTACCTAGAAATTTTGGGCTGTGTAATTTAAATCCGTCCGGCGCAAGGCGTTCCTATTTTCATGGGGCGAGTCCCATTTAAATTAGGCGCGCTCCCGCGCCGGACGTACTGCGCATGCTCACGACGTCATTTTCCCGACGTGCATACGTTACGCCGAGTTTTGTGAATCGCGCCGGTAAAAAAAAAGTTGCGTCGGAAAAAAAAAGATACGGCGGGAAAAAAAATAAAAATAAATAACAGAGTCGCGGGTAAGAAGGGTCTACTTTTACAAGGTGTAAACAGTTTACACTTTGTAAAAGCAGCCCTAATTTTACACATGCAACTTAATACTTACGGAGAAAAAACGAAGCGTAAAAGCTTTGTGGATCTCCGTAAGTGCTAATTTGCATACCCGAAGCGGCATTTCGACTTGAAATGCCCCCAGCGGCGGATGCGGTACTGCATCCTAAGATCCGGCAGTGTAAGTCCCTTACACATGTCGGATCTTCTGCCTATCTTTTGGAAACTGATTCTGTGGATCAGTTCCAAAGATAGAAACAGGGATACAACGGCGTATCAGTAGATACGCCGGCGTATCCCTTTTGAGGATCTGGCCCTTAGATTTTATTTGTTAGTTCTGGTGGTTCAAAAATGGTTGAAATTGAACAAAAATGGAAAAGTTCTTGGTCAGCTTTAAGGGTTACAAAAAACGACAACAGTGGTCTGTAAGTGGCATTATGTTTTGCTATGTGCGTGATAAAAACCTTTATTTTCCTTGAGATAATGGAGTTAACAAAAAATAAATAATCATGATCCAATGCTTTGCTGAACTCTAGACTCCCTGTGTGGAGCTTCATAGTACAACAAGGAAGCCTTGTAAAGCCAATAATTTCCAATAGAAGACAAGCACGTTTTTCTTGAGGGGGCTCTTTATTTATACAGTAAAGATGAGATTACAGGCCCAGAGGCTGATATGCACAGTTCAGATTTCTCTTCAGACCTCCCTTTTAGAATTTCCTGCATTCTTAGAAACATGCTTGAAGTCATTGTCAACTGCTGTAACAATGTACAAAGAAATATGATGAGCAGGAACCAAGAACCCAATTAGATGTCACGCTTCATTAGTTTAATCTAATCACAGAAATATTTTATTTTATTGGTTGGTATGAGTTACAATACAGTGCTCCTCTTTATACATAAATCATAATCCAAATGATGTAAAAATTCCCCAAAACATCACTTCCAGGCAGCAGGTAAAACCCACCAGTGACCTGCTAATGCAATCTAGGAATTAAAGCCTTATGCCGCATACACACGATCATTTTTCGGGTTGTAAAAAATGTCGTTTTTTTACTTCAGAGCATTTTTCGGGTTCTGAAAAACGACAGAAAAAAAAAATCGAACATGCTCTATTTTTTAACAACGTTTTATACTGAGGCCCCGTACACACGACCAGTTTCCTCGGCAGAATTCAGCTTCCGACCGAGTTTCTGGCTGAATTCTGCCGAGGAAACTGGTCGTGTGTACACTTTCAGCCGAGGAAGCCGACGAGGAGCTCGACGAGGAAATAGAGAACATGTTCTCTATTTCCTCGTTGTTCTATGGGAGCTCTCGTCCCGCCGAGCTCCTCGGCGGCTTCAGTGCTGAACTGGCCGAGGAACTCGATGTGTTTGGCACGTCGAGTTCCTCGGCTGTGTGTACGAGGCTTATGTCGTTTTTCAGGTTGTGAAAAATGATCGTGTGTGGGCTTTAAAGACGTGAAAAACCTGCGCATGCTCAGAAGCATGTTATGAGACGGGAGCGCTCGTTCTGGTAAAACTACCGTTCGTAATGGAGTAAGCAGATTCATCACGCTGTAAAAGACAGAAAAGCGTGAATCGTCTTTTACAAACACGAAATCAGCAAAAGCAGCCCCAAGGGTGGCGTCATCCGCATGGAACTTCCCCTTCATATGATAATGAGGGTATTGCCTGAATTATCACAAGGCCAAATTTAGGGTCATACATATATACCTAAAAGGGTTGTAAAGGTTAATTTTTTATTTTCTAAAAAGGTTCCTTTAAGCTAGTGCATTATTGGGTTACTTACCTTTTCCTTTGATTTCCCTTCTAAATGCTTTTTTTTGTCTGAATTTCTCACTTCCTGTTCCTCCTCAGTAAGCTTGCCCCCATCTTCCGAGACTCTCTGGCTGGGGGTTAGTCAGTGTGCTCGCTCCCCTCCCTTGGGACTACATCCCTGCGGGGAGATGTTGCGAACGTTCACAGCATCTCCCCGCAGGGATGTAGTTCCAAGGGAGGGGGCAAGCACGCTGACTAACCCCCAGCCAGAACAGCTCGGATGATGGGGGCAAGCTTACTGAGGAGGAACAGGAAGTGAGAAATTCAGACAAAGAAAAAAAAAAACATTTAGAAGGGAAATCAAAGAAAAGGGTAAATGAACCAACAATGCACTAGCTTAAAGGAACCTATTAAGAAAATAAAAAACAAACCTTTACAACGCCTCTAAAAATGGCAGCCAGGTCCAAGAAATGAAGACTATGAAATAAACCAAAGCCGCATGGCAGGTAACTTGATAAAATACCTCTGAAACAATATGAGTGAAAGCTCTGGACCATATTGGCTACTCTGCCGTTTTAAGAAAAAAGAAGTAAACTTATTTATTGGGTACACATAGTTCTATTATTAGTTCTTTGTTTATAACTACATCCTGAATTTTAATTAGACTAGACCTGTTGTAACCTGGAGAACCTAATAACATGTCCACAGTTATCACTAATGCTAACTGGAAAGTAGTTATCTGCTTGAGGTGGCTGCATGTGCTCATTTGTCATGCAAAGCCAAAAAAGTCTTATACACAAATATTGATGCATGTGTTGCTTTTCACATGGAGGAAGCAGATGCAAATGTACAGTCTTCCCTACGGAAAAGCCATAATGTATAATGTTCTCTGTGGAATAACCAATGTGTACATTGCATCACATGAAGTCTTCAAATGATCTTATGGAATGAAGGTCTAATCACTGGAGTCTGGGCCTCCCTCCCTCCTGCTCTTCCCAGCATAATGCTTCATTTTGGAGGTCAGCTCTGTTTACTTCCTCTACACGAGGTCCCTCTCTCGAGTGCATGCAGGAGGCAGAAAGCCGTTGCTTCTTCTGTTTACCCAGCTCTCCTCTAATCCGCCTTTTTTGTTTTCTATTCCCATCCTTTTGGAGAAGGATGTTAATTTCCTGAAATTAAGCACTTAACTTGATTGCTGTTTTGTTAATTGCAGGCTTCATAGCTATGGCACTGTTGCGTGGTTAGCATGGATAATGTAGCGAGGATCCGGGAAGCTCCAACGACAAGATCACTGCTTGGTACGGCTCATTATCCCATAAACCTGAGTACTAAACATCTCAGCCAGAATACCTGGACACATTTGTTGATACTTAAAGGAAATCCATCAGTAAATAAGACAGCTGTACGAATATGTTCTGATGAAAGAAGCCATTTCACGATTTATGAGCAGCATGCTAGTTCTAGGGAAGTAAAGTAATCACTAAGTCACAGGGCCGATCCTAGACAGGGTGCGCAGGTTGCTTTGCACCCAGATGCCTGCAGAGGTGGGGGCGTCGATGTGTATACACACACGAAAGTGTCTCAAACAAGCTACTTGAAGGACATTTTTGGACGTCTCGCAAGCGCACCGCTCCAGTGTGAAAACACCCAGGCTCTCACACTGGGATTGCAGATGAGGCTTTTTTTAGGCGCTATTTTTAACGCTAAAGTGCCTGAAAAACCCCTCCAGTGTGAAAGGGGTCTAATGGACCATCTTCTGTACTATTGTCTGCAGTCTCTGACCATCTCCTATATCATGTCTGTAGTCTCTGATCATCTCCTGTACCATGTCTGCAGTCTCTGACTGTCTTCTGTATCATGTCTGCAGTCTCTGACCATCTCCTATTTCATGTCTGTAGTCTCTGATCATCTCCTGTACCATGTCTGCAGTCTCTGACTATCTCCTGCACCACGTCTGCAGTCTCTGACCGTCTCCTGTATCATGTCTGCAGTCTCTGACCATCTCCTGTACAATGTCTGCAGTCTCTCACCATCTCCTGTATCATGTCTGTAGTATGTCTGGGGGTCTTTCTAACAGACTCTCTAACAGAAGTCCTCTCTGTGTCCATCAGAGAGGCCCCCCTCCAGGTCCCAATAAAGTACTCTGCTTCTCTTCCTGTATTTTGTTTATTGTTAAGAGATCATGTAAGGATCCCAGGGTAATGAAGACTTTGTGGGGGAGCATCTCTGTGGTTGAGTTGTTGCCATAGAAAAATTTGTAAAGGGGTGGGGTTAGTAAAAATACCACACCCATGTGGGGGCGCCAGAAATATTTCTGCACCCAGGCGACTGTGACCCTAGGATCGGCCCTGCTAAGTCAGCACCCTGAATCTAGTATGTGGAATGAGTCAGGAAATGGCTGCTTCCATCACAGCCTAATCACAAAGGTGTCTTGCTATTTGACAAAGTAATGTGGCGTACACACGATTGGAAATTCCGACAAGAAAACTGTGTATTTTTTTCCGACAGAATTTTGGCTCAAACTTGTGTTGCATAAACACAGTCACCCAAAATTCAGACCGCCAAGAATGCGGTGACACTACAACGAGCCAAGAAAAATTAAGTTCAATGATTCCGACAGAAAAAGTCCGATGGGGCCTACACACGGTCGGAATTTCTGACCAAAAGCTCACATCAAACTTTTCTTGTCGGAAATTCCGACCATGTGTACAATCAAAGTTTTAATCAGGCAGAAGTTAGCTAACCAGTTTACTAATCACAATCAAAGGTTAGCAAACATAAAGCTGAAATTAATGCAAAGTGATGACCTGAAGCATAGTGTTTTCTACCTACTGGGGTGCATCATGTTGAAGAGTCTGACATAAGCATAGTTTTAAAGGCACTGGGTATAACTTACTTATCATTATATGTATTTTATTTTTCTCGTATAAGTACACAAAACTTTTTCAAGTGATTTTTGCAGAATTTCTTGGAACATTTTTCGGGCTCTTAGTTTACAATCTCACAGTCTAATCTTGCAGAGTGGAAGACGTAAGATGAGGTTACAAGGAGCTGACACTGCTATCTGAGCTAACGACTCCAGCAAGTCTCTCAGTCTCACAGTTATTAAGTCAGTTCATATAACCAACAGGCTCCTTGTTTTTCAAACCTCTCTTTCACTAATCAACACATGAATTGTGTGCAGGAAAACCTTTACTGGAAACACAAAACAAAGGGGTATTGGTGACACAGTATGAATGAGTAAAGGAATTCTGCCACAGACTACTCAGAACTAATATCTATTCTCCATTAATCAGCATAATTCCTCCACCACACAGCCTAATGCCGCGTAAACACGACCATTTTTAATGTTCTAGAAAAAACAATGTTTTTTTCGACGTGATTCTTGTCAAGCCTGCCTTGCATACACATGATCGTGAAAAAAAAATGCTCGAGCAAAGTGCAGTGACGTACAACGCGTACACCGGCACTATAAAGGGGAAGTTCCATTCGGATGGCGCCACCCTTTGGGCTGCTTTTGCTGATTTCGTGTTAGTAAAAGTTTGGTGAGAGACGATTTGCACTTTTCAGTCTTCGTGCTTCTCAGTCTGTTACAGCGTGACGAATGTGCTATCTCCATTGCAAACGCTAGTTTTACCAGAACAAGCGCTCCTGTCTCATAACTTGCTTCTGAGCATGCACGTTTTTTTCACGTTGTGAAAGCCTACACACAACCGTTTTTCACAACGTGAAAAGTGACAACGTGAAAAAAACGACAAGAAAAATTAGAGCATGTTCTAAATTTTTAATGCCCATTTTTCACGTCGCGAAAAATGCTCTGGAGCCTACACACGATCATTTTTAATGATCATTTAAAAAAAATGCATTTTCCACGTCATGAAAAACAGTTGTGTGTACGCGGCTTGATTCCGCCTTCACACATGCTAACCCCTCCACTACACAGCATAATTCCTCCATAACACATGCTATTTCCTCCACCACACAGCCTAATTCCTCCACCACACATCCTAATTCCTCCACCACACATCCAATTCCCCCACCACACAGCCTAATTCCTCCACCATACAGCCCATTTCCCCTATCACACAGTCTAAATCCTCCAACAAACATCCAATTCCCCCACCATGCAGCCTAATTCCTCCAGCACACATCCAATTCCCCTACCACACAGCCTAATTCCTCCACCATACAGCCCATTTCCCCTCTCACACAGTCTAAATCGTCCACCAAACATCCAATTCCCCCACCATGCAGCCTAATTCCTCCACCACACGGCCCAATTCTCCCACCACACTTCCTAATTCCTCCACCACACATCCAATTCCCCCACCACACAGTCTAAATCCTCCACCAAACATCCAATTCTCCCACCACACAGCCTAATTCCTCTTCCACACAACCCCCCCCCCCCCCACACACACACAGCTTAATTCCTCTACCACACATCCAATTAACCCACCGCACAGCCTACATCCCCCACTAGACAGCCTAATTCCCCCACCACACAGCCCAATTCCTCGTCCACACAGTCCAATTCCCCCACCACACAGCCTAACCCCTCCACAACACAACCTAATGTCTCCACCATCTAATGACTCCACAACCTAATGTTTCTACCACACAGCCTAATCTCTCCACCACACAACCTCACTTCTTTACTACATAGCCTAATACCTCCACCATACAACCTAATGACTCCACCACACAGCCCAATTCTTCCACCACACAAACTAATGTCTGTACAACACTGAATAATTGCTCCATTACACAGCCTAATTCCTCTACCAAACACCTTACAACCTAATGCCTCAACCGTACAACCTAATGTCTCCACCACACATCATAATTATAATGCCTCCATCTCAGTCTACATTAAATTTAGCTCTAATTATTGTATTAAACATGGCTAAATCATGTGGCCCCTCACTGATGCTTATTGCAGCAAACAAATCCTCTAAATCACATCTGGGTGCATGGGTTTACGTAAGTATCAATCTGGCACTGTAAGAAATGCAATCTCTGCCATTGCTGGCCTTTCCTTCTGTAAGTGCTAGCTGCTTAGCTGTCATTTTGATCCAGTGGCTTCAACTCTGCCTGACTCATTTATACAGATGTATAATTTCTTAAGGAAACTAAGGATGTTTGACTTCAGCCTGCCTTCATTTGCTGCAAATTCCTTCCAGATAAGTGAAAGAAAAAACATTGAAATCAGAAGCAACCAGAAAAGTAACATTTTCAGGAAGTCAGCAATGGCAAGACCCATATTTATTTCATTAAATATAAAACTATAGACTGAACCATCCAGTAAGGGATGAGACAATGCAATAAGTCACCACTGCGAGTTTCATCTATGTAAAAATTACAGCTTGTGTTTTTGGGGTTTGTAAACAACATGATTTTTTCCACTAGCTCTAACTAGATTTGTGGAAAAAAAAACGTTGACTGGAGAGAAAAAAATACAAACTATTATGCAATATTTCATGTATACTGGACTAAAAATATATTTTAAAGCCATGACCACAAATGAAAAAGAACTAAAAAAATGTGTACAAAACCACTCCAACTTCTGTCCGGTTCCCTTTAACTGATTGGCCAGGCAGCAATACAAGATTCACCAGTAGGTGGCACTGAAGGTGAAAAAAGAGATTGCATTTCCAATAAAGCCATGGAGCTAGAAGTGACCGGTCCCCTTGATGTTGCTACAATGAGGGGTTTTGAACCTGGAAGGATTTTAAAGAGTATGTAATCTCCCTATAGGTAGATATGCATTACATACATTATCCTAGAGTTCGTGAGGGGAGGACATTAGACAGGCACAGTGATCTTGAATGAAATGGACAGTCGGAGGACAGACAGAGTTAAAAAATAAATGGAATGAAGCTTACAATCTGTGTGAATCTGAAGCAGTTTCATGATATAAAACAGATAAATGGCAACACTGAGGTGCTTTGACTGCTCCTGATAAATGCATGTGTATTAATGGATATTGAAACCAGTTATGTATGTGACACAAATAAAAATATGAAGAGGCGACAAAGTCCTAGATAATATGGATGGATGCTGGACTGAAAAACATGACGGGGGAGATAAGCGGCTGAAGGTGAAGGAGAGCGGAGAAGACACGTGCTTCATCGCTTCGAGCTTCTCTGGGCTCTACGCAGATCTCTGGCCAGAATCCAACAACAGTCACATATTCATAATCGCTCAAAACCTGTCAATTACCTGATGAGAGTTTAATGCAGTTACTAGAGACTATATAAATTAAGTGTGGGCTTAACACGCACACAATGAATTATATAAAACACAAGCTCAACCTTCTACCTGCAGCCATTTGCTGTTCATTTTCTCAATTAAAGTGAACCTGAGAGGATAAAATATGGAGGGTGACATCATTGCTGACTTCTTTTTAAATGACTTTGGGGCTGTAATCCTCCTCCTGGCTTTACTACATTCTGCAAGTGTGCATCCAGTGAAGCGTGGGGATACCTGATTTGCATATACCTATTTAATATCAGTGAAACAAATTACGGAAGAAAGCAATGGAGCCCACAGAAGAGCAATGACAGCTTCTATATTCTCTTATTTAGATTACTTAACTTTATTACCAATTTTAGAATTCTTTATTTACTGTATCCTTCCAGCTCCTATACACATACGTAAGTGTGTGTGTATTTTTATATATATATATATATATATATATATATATATATACACACAAAAACTTTGCAGAGCTATTTGCTCTGTAAAACTGTATGTGAATGGGGACAAGATATAAATATTCTTTATTACATGAATCAGGAAAATAGTGCATTGGATCGAGTGTATGGTCATATAAAAAAAGTATTTATCAGCTCCATCTAGTGCCCATAATGTGGTATTTACCCGATTCACTCTAGTCTGTATGAACAATAAACATATAACCTACAGAGAAAATATTATTATTATAATACAAGATTTATATAGCGCCAACAGTTTGTGCATCACTTTACAAAATGAAATAGCCTAGCAACATCCGATTTTGCAGTACATGCTGTATGACAGGTCAATAGCTCCGGATTTTTTATTTTAATAAATACACCCCATAGAGTCCTTTTATTTATTTAAAAAGAAGTATGGCCAAACCTATTCTTCTTGGTCACAGGAGTGCACTTAAAGCAGAATTTCAACAAAAAGTGGAACTTCTGCTTTAAGCACTCCTCGCCCCCTTACATGCCACATTTGGCTTGTAATTTTTTGTTGGGGGGGGGAGTGGGGGCTTCGTTTGGAGTGGGACTTCCTATCCCACTTCCTCCTTCCACCTACAGGCCACCTTGGCGACTCCTCCTCTCCACCTAGGCAGCCTCTCCGTCTAGGCGATCTTCTTGGACACGTCACAGGTCCCAGAAGATCGCCTGTCCACTCCGAGAGTGCAGCTCAACTCATGCATGCCCAGAGTGTCAATGGAGGCCCCGGCGGAGAGGAGGTTGAGAGGAGCGACGCTCTGGGCATCCGCATCGCTGGACCATGGAACAGGTAAGTGTCTGTTTATTAAAAGTCAGCAGCTACAGCTTTTTGTAACTGCTGACTTTTAATAAACATGAAAAACCTGGAACTCCGCTTTAATTCTGCACCTCAGTGACCCAAATTTAGCAAACAGCATGTTGAAACCCCATGTTGGGCGACGTCACAGAGCCACTACTGTCTCTGGTTGTATCCCTACAGTATTGTCTTGATCCACTTAGATGCCTGACCGGCAGCTGGCTCGACCCTAAGCCAGCCACTCCTGCCCATGCTCAGTGAAGACAGATAATTGAGTGATCAGCAGTCGTGTGATCGCACTGTTCTTGGTCTTAAAGCAAGCGTGGGACAGCTTCAGCATCAAGCCGATGCTGCAGCCATATACTGTAGGTGAGTATGTATTTTTTTTTTTTTAAATCCCGTACTTCTCCTTTAATGCTAAGTTTTTCTCTAGAATATGGTTATAAAATGGCAAGCAAACTTTTCCTGACGAAAATACTGGTCCAGGCTTCCTCCAGTGCTCACCACTTGCCAAGAGCTTAGGCCTTTGGTCATATGATCACTGCCAAAGGGGAGAAACAGTCATTGTTTGAATACTGATCATCCTCCCCATCAACTGAGATTACATGGCCTAAAACCATGTATCTATCTCTGCATGCTTGTAAAAATAAATGCCTTCACCGATACTAGTATAGTAGAATTACATTTATTGATAGATTGCATCTTTTAAAGCACATGTGTCTTGATTCCTACTGTAGTTGTGGGTTCGGGTGCCATTCTAAATGAATAGCAACACAATGCACAAAGTACTGTGCATTACCGTGTGTCACATTACTCCAATGCATAGGTGTGAAGTGGGCTTTAATAGATATATACCTATGAATCTTCTTAACATTTAACATACAGTTGAGAGTGAACATAATGGGCCAGATCCACGAAGCGCGGCGCTTCTCTCCGTCCGGCGTAGTGTATCTCAGATACACTACGCCGCCGTAACTTACTTTTTTTTTGTATCCTCAAAGATTTCCCGCCGTAAGTTACGGCGGCGTAGTGTAACTTAGGCGGCGTAAGGGCGCGCGATTTAAATGTATGTGATGGGGGCGTGTTTTATGTTAATACGTCGTGACCCGACGTAAGTGACGTTTTTTTTCAACTGCGCATGCGCCGTCCGTGGGGGTATCCCAGTATGCATGCTCGAAATTAAACCGGAACAAGCCAATGCTTATGACGGTGACGTCATTCTGCGCAAAGCCCTATTCGCGAACGACTTACGCAAACGACGTAACATTTTCAAAATTCTACGCGGGAACGACGGCCATACTTAACATTGGATACGCCTCATATAGCAGGGGTAACTATACGCTGGAAAAAGCCGAACGCAAACAACGTAAAAAAATGCGCCGGCCGGACGTACGTTCGTGGATCGACGTATCTACCTAATTTGTATACTCGAAGCGGAATTCGACGGAAACGCCACCTAGCGGCCAGCGTAAATATGCACCTACGATCCAACGGCGTACTAAGACGTACGCCTGTCGGATCCAGCCCAGATTCCGTCGTATCTTGTTTTTTGGATACAAAACAGAGATACGACGGGGGAACTTTGAAATTACGCGGCGTATCCATAGATACGCCGGCGTAATTCGTTTGAGGATCTGGCCCATTATGTTCAAATCCAAGGTTTGCAATGAGTTTTTGCTGTTTGCGGCTGTTTTTAAATAAACCTGTATTTGCTAGTACAGCAACTTAATCCCAGCAGGAATCTGGGAAAAATGAGCATGGCATTGACAACATATTATTTCATGGACTAAGGACAGGACCAAACACTAACGGAAGAATTGTGGTCTTGTTGTCCTACGTACACAGTAACCATTATGATGATGCCCTCAGTGAAAGAATTCGCTTCATGGAGACTCACACTTAAAGTATATAAATAAAAGGAAACAATCTTCTTAGCATCATTAAGCATTACATTTTATGGCTATCACTTTCCAAACCTGCCATTTCACCGCTAGTCCCTACCATTATATACACGATGTTCTGCGCTCTTTAATGCCTACCGCATGTGTAAGCAACCCAAGTTCATAGGTTTATGAAACTAGGACATTATTACTGCACTCATGTGAACAAGCTTACAAAAACAGCCACTGACCTTTTGTTATTTAATTTAACAGTTAATATTAAGCCATAAATCACACATCGTATGAGATTTTTGCTATTGTCTGGCAATTGGCTTTTTTATACTTTAGACTCTTTAGATAAGAAAAAATATATATAATCGGTGCTAGCCTTTCGTGAAAAATAAAACAGAATATAGCAAAGGGACTCACCTGCTTGGTTAGTGGTTATATTGACGGACACATGTTGGGGAGGGAATGGGCTTTTATTGGTCACTCCATTCACAGACTGGATCTCAAACGTATATGGTGTGTGGGCCCATAAATTGCTGATGAAGACACGAGTGTCTGTGAGCCCCATTTGTCGGGGAACGAAATCTACATTATCATCACACCGCGAGCAACTTCTCCGATCAGAGCGACACTTCTTGCAGATAATGTTGTAGGTGACATCCTCCCTGCCTCCAGTTTCACGTGGGGGGTGCCACTCCAATGTGATTGATGTCTCATTCACTATAGAGATAACATTACGAGGTCCAGAAGGTACACCTATTATAAAAGAATAAAAATATAATTAATTAAAGAATAACTAGCATAACTAGTTTCATTTTAGTCAGTGTGGAAATGGATTAGAATACCTGTCAGGTTTTAACTGCTACTTCTGCACCTATTAGGCCTCGTACACACGACCGAACATGTCCGCTGAAACTAGTCCGTCGGACCAGTTTCCGCGGACATGTCCGACCGTGTGTAGGGCCGACCGGACAGTTTTCCGGCTTAGCGGACAGGTTTCCAGCGGACAAATGTTTCTTAACATGTCCGCTGGAAGCCTGTCCGTCGGACATGTCCGATGGTCAGTACGACTCATCGGACATGTCCGCTGGCCCAAGAACCCGCGCATGGCGTTGAAGTGATTCGACGCATGCGTGGAAGCATTGAACTTCCGGGTTCGCACACGTCGCTGCGTCATCGTCGCCGCCACGTCACCGCGTCGTCACCGCGTCGTCTGTCCGCGGGGAATCTGGTCTGATGGTGTGTACAGCCATCAGACCAAATGATCCCAGCGGACATGTCCGATGAAAACGGTCCGCGGACCGTTTTCATCGGACATGTCCGCTCGTCTGTACGAGGCCTTAGGGAGTATTACCCTCTCTATTTGTCCTATTTACCATTATCATTGAAAGTGAAAGTAAAAGAAAATCTGAATTTTAGGTTGAGCCTAGAACAGGAATAGAGAAGAAATCTTCCAATGAGGACACTAGGTCTGATGACCTGGGGAGCCCTAATCGATTTTCTTAAATTGTAGGAATTTCCTCTCACTTTTGGCTATGGGATAGGAAGTGAACGGAAATCTGCCCAAGGGGGCAAAGATGGAAAAAAATGACAGGGTCTATACCCCTTCCTAAGGCTGGGTTCACACTAGAGCACAAAGCGTTTCTCAGCAGGGAGCCCAGTTGGTCTCTATTCACTGGTTCAGGTCCGAATTCAGCCCGAATTTTGGGCTATATTCGGACCTGAAACAAACCAAAAGACGCACAGGACTCCTGTGCAAATTGCACCGGAGCTTCTCCAGAGATATGTGAACCAGCTCAATAGAGAGCCGGTCACTTCTGTTATGTGATTTGGATGTGGAGAAACTGCATCCACTTCGTAATAATGTGAAACCATCCTTACTCTATCCAAAATTGAAAAAAAAAGTTTTGCCTATAGTTCTAATTTAAATTTTACTACCATGTTTTTCTGAGTTGAGAACACACTAAAGCGTGTTCGACAATTTGACATTCATGCCCACGGTAGACAAACTGCACCACAATTCTGGTGATAAAACCCACACTGACACTTCTGCTCAGATGGGAGGCGAATACAATAAATAATAAACAGTAATCCATGAAAGAAAAGGAAACGCTATTGTAACAAAGGTTCACACTATTACAGAAGACTTTTGGTGACTTATTCTCTTTGAATATAGACAATCGATTGGTTGCTCTTTGCAACCTCACTACTATTCCTTTATTATTATACTACAAGATGTATATAGCTCCAACAGTTTGTGAAGCACTTTACAATATAATAAGAGACAATAAAGTTACAATACAATTCAAAAACAAGAGGGGTTAAGAGGGCCTTGCTCTTGAGGGATTTACGTACTGTTTGAAACAAGATGGCCTCTAAAACTGGCCACAGACAAAATGAGAATACTAGATGATATAGGAAGACAAAGCCAGTTGGCCACATTGCATGGAGAACAATTGACTGTATAGGGGAGATCATTTTACCCTATTCCTGTTGTTCCCCAGGAGATAGGTTGGTGCTGGTAGTGGCTCCTCCATGCTCCCTTCCCTTTCCTCCCCAATAGGTAGAAATGTGAATGCTCAAGTGACCTCGGTATTCAAATTTATTCATCTAGTCAACAATACCTCGTCCATTGGTTAGAGAATACTTACCTGGGAAAGAGATGGCACCTAGATGTGGTATAAGAAGGCAAGTTGGCAGAGGCAGTGTGATGCTTTGGGCAATGTTCTGCTGGAAAACCTTGGGTCCTGCCAATTATGTGGATGTTACTTTGATGTCCATGTCTCAATGGGACTGGGCTGTTTTAGCAAAAGGGAATCATACTCAATATTAGGTGGGTGGTCATAATGTTCTGCATAATGTTATTGCTAATCAGTGTATATATATATATATATATATATATATATATATATATATATTGTAAGGGGTTAGCTCGGTAGCGGGGGGGGGGGGGGTGTGACCTCCTGAGTGGGTTTACTACACACTGAATTATACAGAGAGGCAGCCGTGGGTGGTTGAAAAAACAAGGGTTATGGTTTATTCTTCCATATTGCTGGAAACAAGTGCAAGCATCCAAACAGCATAAACAAAACAAAACAAAATAAACCCTGGCCACTTGGGCCGTCTACCTTCACAACACAGGAACCTACCTATGGAGTCTGGCACAACCTACTGCTGGGCAGACACTGCTGGTCTTCCAGCAGAAAACAATAGTCTTTTTGATTTTCTTACCACACAGCAAAAATATCCACAACCACTTCACCTTCAGAAGTCTTCCTCCGCTCACTGCTCTCCTTAACTCAACAAGCCTCAGGATGCAGCATTCAGTAGTAATCCTCTAGACAACTTATAGAGGCCTTAATTTTCTCATTCTGAACAGCTGAAGCTATCCAATGTCCTTAAACCTTTCTGGCTACCTCTGCAGCAGACACCTTATAGTAATTGGTGAATTTTCTAAACAAGGCAGAAATGTATCTCCCGTCTGTGACAACACCCCCAGATTTACCTGACTTCCTGTCACAATATATATATATATATATATATATATATACACACACATACTGTATATACACAATGTAGTAGATGATTGTGAGATGGATGTCCATCTCACATACGTCTCTTTTTTTTCAGTGAACTGGCCCTTTAAATGATATTACTTGCACTTATAACAAATAGTACAGTTTTTTAGAAGATCAAATTCTCTTAGCCTTCAGTCTTCACAGAGATACAGATGAAGCCCATGAACTGAAGCCATGTTTGCTACATAAAACCCAGACTCCCAAAATAAGCCTGCTAAAAAGGAGTAGCAAGGGTTGTGCAACCATGAGATGCCCCCCTTAAGGCCATACATAGCTATTATAGGCTGCCGCTGTCCAGTGCCCTATTTTAGTGAAAAAAAGAGGACCTGAGAATGATCTGCTTTTTCTTTCAGGCTATAAAGCTTTCACAGATACAGCCGTTCTTTTATACTATTTTACTTTACAGTTATCAAACATGTCCGCTGGGATTCCTTGTCTAACATTTACTATCCGTTCAATAAAGTTAGACTTTGTGACTTTGTGAACTCTTTCTATTTTAACACTCAAGTGCCACAGCATGATCTTGCCTCCCTCTCTATGGAAAATGTCGTCCTTTTGAACCTTGCTGTAATGTTAATGTAGTACTAACGCATCTGTGGTTCTGTCTCTGTAGAATGTAACACGGACACAATGGAACAATGACAATTTACACCAAATTCTATAGTTACTATGATGAAGAAAGTTAAATTCCAAAAGCTGCTCACAAAAAAAGGATGATCCTACTGCTAGGTCATACTGTCTCCAAAAAATCCTGTCTACTTACAGAAATGCAAACAGATTACTTCTGGTTTTAAATATTACTCCTCTCAGGGTTGCCAGCCTCCCAAAGTGACATTTTCTGACACAACACCAAAAATTTACTGACAGAGCCAAATTTTTGCTGACAGTTCAAAAAGTTATCCAAAATGGCGCTTTTCAGTGCAAATATCAATATTTAACCACTTCAGCGCCAAAAGGTTTTTCCCCCTTCATGACCAGGCAATTTTTTACTATGCAGCACTGCAGTACTTTAAATGACAATTGCGAGGTTATGCAATGCTATACTAAATTATATAATTTTCTTTTCGCACAAATAGAGTGGTATTTGACCACCTGGTTGTTTATTGTTTATTATAATAAAATACTGACAATTTTGAAAAAATATATATATTTTTTACTTTCTGCTATAAGACATAAACCATAAAAAAAAATTTAAAAAATAATTTTGGCCAAAATGTATTCTGCTACATGTGTATTCTGATTGGTTTGTTTGAAAGTTATATTGTCTACAAACTATGGGATATACACTGGAATTTATTTTTTATATATATACTTTATTGGCGGCAATCAGCGACTTATAACGGGACTGTGATAGTGCAGCAGGAAATCTGACACTAACTGAAGCTGGGGGAAACAAACTAACTGCCACTGACATCACCAGTGACATTATTACAATGATCAGTGCTAATAATATACACTGTCACTATACTAATGACACTGGGCAGGAAGGTTTTAACATCTAGGGTGCTCAAGGGTTTAAATGTGTGCCTAACAAATGTTTTTGCTATGCAAAACCATTGCACAGAGCAGGTAAGTATAACATGTTTGTCATTTAAAAAACACAATATTGTCTTTAGAATCACTTTAAAGTGGTTCTAAAGCCAAAAGATTTTTTTTTACCTTAATGCATTCTATGCATTAAGGTACACAACCTTCTGCGTAAAACAATTCCCCCCTTATTACTGACTTGAGCCCCAGCCCCCCCCCCCCCCCTTATAACTTACTTGAGCTCTTGACTCAGAACTGTGCATGAGAACCGAGGCTCTGCCCCTCTTCTCTGGGAAGATTCATAGTAGTAGGAGCCATGGGCTCAGGGAGCAAGGGGTGGGCCGAGACACAGACAGGGTGGCTCAGGAGAAAGTCTGCACACGTGTCCCCAAAGGAAGCGGCTTCCTATAGAAGCACTTGCCAAAGAGGAGGAGCCAAGAGCACCAACGAGGACCCCAGAAGAAGAGGATCAGGGCTGCTCTGTGCAAAACTATTGCACAGGGCAGGTAAGTATGACATGTTTATTATTTAATTAAAAAAAGAACCATTAATATCACTTTAAGGACCACAGGCAGCCTGCTGACAGAACAGTGAAAGAGCAGCAGTAGACTGATGAGGTCACACTGTGCTGCTCACTCCGCTATTACCTCCTCACTCACTCAGTAGGCTGTCAACAGATCTGCATTTAGCACATCTGATGTGAATTAAGCCTTGTCCTTCCCTCTCTCTTGTATAGGCCTACCTTCTACCTTCCTGAGATGAGAAAGAGGGAAAAACACACACAATGTAAGTTGGCAAAGGAAACACTCCTGCCACTCCTCCAGCTACTTGATTTATACAACATGGAATACACAAAAAATGA
The DNA here is from genome assembly GCF_905171775.1 of Rana temporaria. Taxonomy (NCBI): domain Eukaryota; kingdom Metazoa; phylum Chordata; class Amphibia; order Anura; family Ranidae; genus Rana; species Rana temporaria. Next base: position 108,874,399 of record NC_053492.1, read on the forward strand.
TTGGTTAAACCCAAAAGTGCTTTTCTTCACTACTGTGTTTTTCTGTCAAACTAACAAATACAATAGTTTAGCAGCCCTCCTAAACCTATTTACCATAAAAGAATACTTAAGATAACTTTCATCCCTGTAAATATTTACCATATCTACAGCTCATGATACATTAGCACACAGTACACAGTTAGTTGAGATATAAGAGTAAAAAATAAAAAGGGATTGTGGGGTACTTAGCATATTTTTGACCCAAAAAAATTAATTGTAATAAGAATACTGAAATTATTAAAATACTGAAATTAGAACAATATTAATTATGGCCAGAAAAGGAACGCAGACCACGAAAATTGCAGGGTTTTCTCACATTGGTGCTAAGTGGAGAAATACTTGCCAAAGTGTTTCTTTACATTTGTTGTCAATGAAGTGCTCCTTTATACTAGTAGTGTTGTATCCTTTTACCGTATTTGCCGGCGACCAGGCGTATAAGACGACCCCCTAATTTTACGTTTTTTTTAAGATTTTTTTGCCTGTACTCACCGTATAAGACGACCCCCATTCCGATGCTTCATATTTCTTTCTTCTGGAGCCATAATCTTCTTCATTCTTGCTGGAGATGGAGCCAATCATGGTGAGCGATGTATTCTATTAATGAATACAAAGCCTGCTTGGATTGGCAAAGGCTGTAACATCATCAGCCCACGCCTCTCTGACTCTCAAAGCCAATCTGTATGTAGGCACTCGGATTGGCAGAGGTTGTTACCCCAATCCGAGCAGTCTCTGTATTCATTTGAATACATCGCTCACCGGGATTGGCTTAGCGGTATATACTGTATGTAGCCAAAGCTGCATACAGTATTACCGCACATCCAGCAGGCATCCGAGCAGCTGACCCGGCATATAAGGCGACCCCTGCTTTTTGGACAGTTTTTTTAAGTGTAAAAGGTAGTCTTATACGCCAGCAAATACAGTATATTTGTGGGCAGTGAAATGTTCCACTACATAGGTGATCAGTGTGACCAGATCCTACTAGATTTGAAGTCATTGGTAGAAGGACCCCTTTACATTAGTAATCAGTTGCAAAATACTGCCTACAGATAGGTAAAAAGATCATCAGTGTCAGCAATTACTTATCTGAGAGTGAAAAGTTGTTCATAGCTCAGGTAACCCCTAGAAAACTCTGGAGGGACCCCAAGCTTACAGTAAATCTTGGATGGGAAAGGCTAGTTTAGAGACTGAATGCAAGATTCAATATGATTCAACATGTTCTGCAGTTAAATAATACATTTCTAGGGACCTGTACATCATATAAAAAAATAGACATTTTGGGAGGAAGCAGAGGCATTTGGTTTTAAACGGTGAACAGTCCTTCCAAATGAGGGACAGTTAGGGACCATGTGTATAGGGGATTGTATGATGCTAATAACAAGTAAAATTCAAGTACTTTGCATAAATGTAATCATTTCTTATTGAATTCCGGTTGTATTCAGTTGTGTCTTTTACTGTATATCTGTATAAAGTTCACCTTAAACCCATCATTCCTTTCACATCCTATATAATATATTCATGTTTGGAGTTAGGAGGAAGTTTTGCGGGTCACATAAATAATCATGTGCAATTTATTTTCTGAGTGCTGACCATGAGACTTTCAAGGGGTCTACTTTTCCATCACACATGCAGAACAATTAATTCCACTCAGTATACCGATGCTGGCTATATCTGCAAGCTGGCTTTTCTCTTTCAGGAGGCTTTATGCGAGGATCATGCTCCCTTACTGTTCTACTTGAAGCATATTACAAGGCCCAGAGATGTTGCATATAAATCCCCAAGGCTGTAAGCACAGTCAGAGCACAGAACTACAAGGTGACTTCTTTAGTTTATGTATGACAATTGTGTATTATAAAAATGACAGCCATCCAGTAAATCTCTGTTTTCCTCGCATAAAGCCGCCACATTCGGCTCACAGACTGCTATAAGGAGGTTCACAATCTACAGATCCCATCTTCTTCATTAAAAAAACACTGGCCATTTCCAGATTGGTATAATACAAAGGCCTGAGTGAGCTATAAGATGAGAGAAATCATATGGGCAAAACGACTTTAAGAGCTTGTTATGTACATTATAAAATGAAAATGTATATAGAACAATAGTACGCTGGTATCTCATACCTAAAACTTTGGAAATATAAACCATCAATCTCAAGCATATCCCTGAGATTTATGAATAATTCAGCTACAATATATCATATCAACTAGACCTGCCAGAGATTGTGTCAGTTTAGAATTCAGTAAAATCCCTTATTTATACTGGCATATGAATACCGCTAAAACCACTGGACAGTGTACTAGTCTTACCACAACAGGGTTCCGTAAATCCCCAAGGAAACCGATGAACCATATTCTTACAAGTGCTAGATGCAAATGTATCTATAGGGATTTTCAGAGAAGAAATAATATGCACATTTCACTTTAGAAACCTTATCCCTCTAGTAAACTTAATGTGGAAATTTTCTACAAAAAAAAAGGAAGCAAAAAGGGCTTTCTCATTGCAGAACAGACATACTGTTGGGCTGCATTTTTAAAGGTATCAGGAACCTTCACTTATATACCGTAATTGTATGAATATTTACTTAAATTATTTCATCATGTGAAAAACATCTGCAAATGATGGAGAATTTAAAGTGAACAGGAGTTTTTAGTTCACAAAAATTAAAGTTAACTTTCACACAATTTGTTGAGAACTAGTTTCTGTCTCGTCTGCAAAAAGGCTACTTACCTTTATTTTAATAATTTTCTTTAATATTGTAGCATGCCTTTAATGCCAGGATAAATGAAATCTCTTGCTCATGCATGGAAGATACTTATATATACACACACACACACACATATATACATAAGGGGTCTACAAAAAGTTTCCACACTTTTTTTTTAAAGTGCAGAAACTTTCTGAAAAACCCTTCTATATACAGTGCCTTGAAAATGTATTCATACCACATTTGTCATGTTACAACCAAAAATTTGAATGTATTTTATTGGGATTTTATGTGATAGACCAACAGAAAGTGGCACATAGTTGTGAAGTGAAAGGAAAAAATGTTTTTCAATTTCTTTTTACAAATAAATATCTAAAAAGTTTGGCATGCATTTGTATTCAGCCCCCCTGAGTCAATACTTGAGTCAATACTTGGGGATGTCTCTACCAGCTTTGCACATCTAGAGAGTGACATTTTTGCCCATTCTTCTTTGCAAAATAGCTCAAGCTCTGTCAGATTGGAAAATGAGCGTCAGTGAACATAAATTTTCAAGTCTTGCCACAGATTGTCAATTAGATTTAGGTCTTGACTTTGACTGGGCCATTCTAACACATGAATATGCTTTGATCTAAATCATTCCAGTGTAGCTCTGGCTGTATGTTTAAGGTCGTACTCTGGAAAGGTGAACCTCCGCCCCAGTCTCAAGTCTTTTGGAAACTCTAGCAGGTTTTCTTCTAAGATAGCCCTGTATTTGGCTCCATCCATCTTTCATCAACTCTGACCAACTTCCCTGCTACTACCACCATGTTTCACAGTGGGGATGATCTGTTCAGGGTGAGGTTTTCTACCACACACAGCGTTTTGCTTTTAGGCAACTTTACACTGTTGTACAAGCTGTACATTAACTACTTTACATCGTATCAAAGTGTAATTTCTTTAGTGTTGTCACTTGAAAAGATATAATAAAACACCTACAAAAATGTGAGGGGTGTACTCACTTTTGTGAGATATTGTATATATATATATTTTTTTTATGGAAGTCCATAGTTCTGCTTTAGGAGCTCACACTGTATGTAGTAGCAATACTGCAGAGTGTCATCAGTCACAGGTCTTCCAATCAAATAATATGATCATATGTCATTTAATCACATTATGACAATGATTAGTTATTCACCCAAGAATCTACGAGGGGACTTCAAAAAGTGTTCACTCTTTTATAAATAATATTTAATATTATATATAAATATAATTGTTAAAAAAAGGCCGGACACTTTTTGAAGAAGATGGCTGAGCATGATACCATCATTATGGTAATTCACTCGTAAAATAAGTGATATTTATGTCTGCCACAGACAGACTCTCAGAGCCCAAAGGTGTGACCTCCTTGACCCTCCAGAGCTTACTAAATTAAAGGTTAAAGTGGATGTAGGACAAGTACCTAGAAGATTGAAGATTCACATCTCATCTTCACCTCTTTTGAGCCAATCTGATTCGAACGTCCAATAAAAAGCTTTTGCAAAATCCCTTTTTCATTAAAGAGCTATTTTTTCCATTAACGATGAAATCTGCAGAGGACTGTAGAAGTGAACATCTGTCGCTGCCAGTTGTTCGTAGAAATTCTAATTATTTTTATCTATATTTTACAGTTTAATCATAAGTTTATAAATCTAGGTGTTTAAACAACGGCACATTTATTCATCTTTTTATTTCATGTTACACGTCATCTGGAGAGTAATATATTTATTGACTTAAAGATTTGGGGAATTCACAGATTACAGTAGTATACCACAGAGTAAAGGAAATCTTCATAACAAAGAAATGTATGTATATACCTATTCAGTCATTTCCCACTCTCAGTGATTCTTTCGGCCAGCTCTTTGGGCACCATGTTTGAAAGCCTTTTCTATAGGTAGGTAGCTAACACAAAAACAGCTGCTCCAGGTAAGTCCAAAACCGGAACTCCGGAAAGTCCAGCTCGCAGCCATATAGCACAAACAACAAAATCTGGATGGCTGCACACTTAAAGTGGTTGTAAAGGTTTATTTTTATTTTTAATAACAAACATATTATACTTAAAATCCTCCACTGTGCAGTTTGTTTTGCACAGAGTGGCCCCGTTCCTACTGTTCTGGGGTCCCACAGCTGCTCTCACAGCTTCTCCCCGCAATAACTAACCCCCTCTGGAAAGCTCTCTTCTGAGGGGGTTACCTTGCAGGCGCGCTCCAGTGTCATACACTCTGCGTACATAGCCGCCGAGTGTATGACTCAGCCCCGCCCCCCGGTGGCCGCACCATTGGATTTGATTGACAGCAGCGGGAGCCAATGGCTGCACTGCTATCAATCTACCCAATGAGCACCGAGACTCTGTGGAGAAGAGGACGCCGTGGACAGGTGAACTGGCTCAGGTAAGTAAAACGGGGGGCCCGTGTTTGTCAGGTGTTTTTACACCTTACGGCATAGGATGCCGTAAGGTGAAAAAACACGAACCTTTACAACCCCTTTAAGATCCTCAAAAAATCACTTTATTCAAACACAGATAATAAAAACAGCCTCAATCCATAAGAAGGGGAGAGGGAGAAATGGTTGACGCATTTCACGCTAATTTCGTTTTTCTTCCTAAGGAGGTTATGTGATTAAGTGATTTTTGGAGGAGTGCAAACATTGGTTGTTTGTGTTAAGGTAGCTAGATCTTTCCTTAGCCCACCCCAGTGGCTTGGGACCGGCATGAAAAATGGGATAGCACTTAGTCAATTTGTACATACATACTTGGGCTAATTTAGGCAGGAGTCCATTAAGCTACTAACATGTCTTCGGAGTGTGTGGAAACCTACACAAACACGGGGAGAACATGCAAGCTCTATACAGATACTATCCTAGCTGAGAGTCAAGCGCAGGATCCCTTTGCCAATCGGCTGTAGTGCTGACCAGTATACTATGACAGCAGAGGGTCCCGCTGTCAGAATACAATATCACAGCAGGTAGGATTCCTCCATTCATCTCACTTGCGTTGGTGGGGGAATCTATTCATTTTTTTTTTTATCAGCAAAACTGTCCTATATATACTGAGCTGTAGCCATTATGCTGCTTGGTATAGAATAGTAGTGTGCAATTTCTTACACATTCATTTACTTTTTATCATTGAGATCAATATGGCCTACCTGTGTGTTTTAGCTCTGCTGGTATGGGGAGATCTAGCAAAAGGCTGAGTAAACCGAATGCCAGGACATTATCATCAAAGCTAAATGAATTCCTTTGGGAGTGTTGTGGAAAATTCTATAAATGTATGTTGTCAGATGTCCCCCCAGTGTCGGTTTTGCTGTAGTGCGCTCAGGTGAGCGAATACACGCATACAGACGTTGGTGGAAGGCCATTGGGGCAAACACCTTTCCATGGAAACAGCAGATCTGCACGCTCCTTTTAGGGACGTTAATTTATGCCTCAGCAAGGGACTGGCCACTTCTTGCCGACTGCATTAAATGACCCCAAGTGGACAGATCTGCGTACCTGGAAACTGTAGGATAACTATATGAAAATTATGGTTATCTGATCCATGATTTAAGTATGGTTTGCAACAATGGCAGTCTGCACATGGCTCTGTGTGCAGTAGCCATGCTATCTGATCCCTTTGTGTCTCACAGAGCATGACGACTGCCCGCAGCCATTTGTATACATCACTACTAGCATTGTTTGAATCACATGTCTGTGATTGGTTCTTTTGAATGTATACACCATGTCTGATTGGCTGTTTTGTAAAGCCACCACCTTCTTTTGTTATTCAAATTGACATAAATAAAGAGAAAAGGAGCTTGAGGTCAGAAGAGATGATGACTAAGAGCTGAATGGAATGAGAACATGCTGGTGTGAGGTCTCTTGCTTGTATGAATGGCAGAGAATGATGGTGAGTGAATATATTTAGCGTAATTATGGATTATTTCATTAAGATGGATTCTGTGCTTTATAGCACAGGGCAAAATGGCGGTATGCTCTGCGTACAGCCCAGCTTTTTGCCACGACAGGAGTGACGTGATTGTGTTTCTGCCACCATGTGGAATGATCATAACTCTGGTCACAACAAACAGTGTTGTAACTCTCTCACCACCACTCTGCAATCAAAATTAAGTACTTAAATTAAAGTTGTGATGTCTTCCTTCCATTATACCTTTCAGAGCTACTGCAGGCCGAATTAACATAGATTAGTGGGGGCTCCTTATGTATGGATTTCAATTGAAAGCCTAACCATGGATTAAACTATGCTTATTAACTCTTGGGGATGAGGAATAAGATAAGATATAATAATATATGTAAACTATTTGAATTAGGAACAGACATGTCTCCTCTATTTCTATTGTATAGTGCAGGTCATTGGCCAAACCTAAGTCTGTAGCTCTCCTCAAACTGTGTTTATCTCCCCATTTTAGCTCTACATCCACTGAAGTATGCTATAACTAGATAAGTATTTGGCATTTTACAAAGCATGGCAAGTACTGGCCAGAGAAGGATAAATTTGATGTACCGTAGTTGCTTAGCTTGAACAACACTATATTATCTTCTATATTATCTTCCAGAAGCGCATTTGTGAAGGCCTGGCTCGCAGTCTCCGCTTCATACCAAAGGTGTTCTATTTGATTGAGGTCAGGACGCTGTGCAGGCCAGTCAAGTTCCTTCACCCCAAAATCGCTCATCTGTGTCTTTATGGACCTTATTTGTACAAATGTTATTGCAGAAGATTGCTGTCAGAGAGCTTCCCATGTTGGACACACTGTTAGTCGCCCCGACGCGCGCCTGCGCGTGCCTGTGCATGCTAGTGTGCGTGCCAGTGTGCCAGAGTGCACGTGGCTCTTGTCACCAATCTGCTTATTTAAGCTGTCAGAATGCCTTGGATCAGTGCTGTCTGATCTGCAGGTCCCTGTGACCCTTGCTCTTGTTACCTGTCTGAAATCTTGTCTCCTGATTACCCAGCCTGCCTATTGGATTATCCTTGCCTTCCGCCTGAACCTGACCTTGGCTTGCCTTGACCTTGAACCCGCCTGCTCCTCTGTACTTCTCTGCCTGCCTGTTGCCAACCCTGCCTGTGACCCAACCATCCCGCTCTGCTCCTGCTCGGCATCGTCTGCCTGTGTTCGCCCAGAAGCGATTCAGTTCGCATGCGCCGCGCTTTATAAGTTTTTCATTCATTCCTGTTTCCTCTTGTCTGTCCAGTCGGACACCTTCTCCTCTGCACCTGGATCCAGAGCCGCATCTACTGCAACTACCTGCCAGGCTTTCATACCACTCCACACTCCCATGCCTCCTGTTCATACTACCAGGGACCGTGAGTCGGACACGTAAGGGAGACCTTCCTCTGCTCCATTGGGCTCTCCAGTCTGGTACGTACATGTCTGACAATTGCCCAGCTTTTCCTCCTCATTTTGACCATTTGTCCACATTGTGATTTCGTGCCGCACATCCATGGAGAACTATGGTGGTAAGAGAGAGACAACCTCAGCCTGGGATCCCACCAGGCCACGCCCCAAACACATTTCACCTTGCCCCTCATGGGGTCATGGGGATCATGTGCATCTGAGGGGCCAAGTGAAATGGTTTGGGGGCGTGGCCCATTGGGAGCCCAGACTGAGGTTGTCTCAGTCATACCACCATAAGACTCTGTGGATGTGCAGATCTTTCCTCTCTTCCTTCCAAAGAAAAATCCAGGTGTTAGATATAGCAGCTGTCCCCTCACCTTCTGTTCTTGTGAGAGCCCCAAAAATTTGGTTTTACCATCACTTTCTGTACAAGAGACAATAGTTACCATGACAAACAGAGGGGGTGAATCTCCACACTAGGCAGAGACAGTAATAAAAACCTGACAAGGGTTATAAACCATTCCCATCCAAAATATTGGTTTTATATATATTTAAAAGAAAATATGTCAAATGCTGTAGCTGTAGGGCAGGCATCAAATTTGCACACTGCCTCCCCCTTTTTTGAGGCAGCACTTGTGGTGTATGGTGCCTATGCAACCTCTCAGCAGGCATTTTGGCCTGGGTTGTGGTGAAGTAGGATTGTGCCTTGTCCTGTCTGCATATTGGGTCCTCAGTGGCACATAGGAAAAACTCTTGGCACTATTAGGAATTGTTTACCCTTGTGTTGGTCCTCTGATAAGCAATGAGTGGTAAACCATTTTGAGGGTGTTTGACAGGTGGCGAGGAGATGTTATGTTACCTTTCAAGGCCTGTTATAACCTCCTAAAGCCTGCACCACCGTGCCAGAACTGCATGCGTTACAAGCAGTTGTGGTGAGTTAAAATGCCACCAAATTTACTTGAATAGTTGGGATAATTTTGCTGTGGCATGTGAGTACCCCATATAACTGTGTATGCAGCTTAGGTAGAGTGGGTGTGTTTTCATAAGTATGAACCTGGTTCAAAATTATTTTCCTTTTTAAGTTTGTACATGCGTACATTTATACATTGTTATATCATATTTACTATTTAACCTGGAGGACAGAGACTGGAGCTCCACCTTCTGGCAGAAGATGAATTGTTTTATTTTTAACAAATAAAGAAAAATAATACAAAAATACTATACTTTATACGTTAAGCCCATCCATGCAGGTCTAATAAAGACAACATGAATTCAGTCAGATGTCAATGGACAGTCAATGATAACAGATTTCACCTGTCTCCTGAACTAAGTTACAGCTATCCCTCCATGTACAGTAATGACAGAAAGTACAGAACTGACAGACAAATGTCTCGCACTTGTAGACAGTAATATTTCTTCTTTACAGAAACTAAACAAGGTATTCCAAGATGGTTCTAGGAGGAAGTAAAGCAACATATGTTCAATTACACATATCTATTCAATATGCAGATTTGTACTCGTACTTCTTTAGGCAAAAAGAAAAACCTTTAACTAGTCTGATCCATCTGTCCATGTTTACCTACTATTAGGTCCAAATATATACACTTAAAATTGGTGATGGCCATAACGCTATAAGGGTCAGTGTTGATGGGCTTCAATTGACCAATGCAGGGTGCTTTTGACAATAATTAATGATGCTTCAGAGATCATTCAGGATTAATTAGAGGTGTATTTGATCTGCAGTTGACTTGCATTTGATCTACTTCACTTGCTTTTGCATTCCATAGATTTGTACAGGGGGGCAGAAGCAGTTCTGGGGCAAACACAAGACCATCAATTCTGCCTCTTAAAGTAAACCTGTCACTCATAAAATTTAGCTTTTGATAGAAAAACGTAAGCAAAGGTTACCTTCAGTGAAATCCACACGTCAATGCGAATATCGTTCACTATGGTACCCCACATTAATTTCCTCAGGTTCAATTCATTAACATTGCAAGTATAAAATTGTTTAACATAAAATGTTTATTCTCGTTTTTTTTTGTAAATGGGTATTTATGCCACCAGCTTTGTACTCCAGAGGAATCTTATAGGAATTTTTTATTTAACTTTATTTTGGCACTCAGATGGTGCTGGTGTTTTTAAGTATATTTTCATTATCTATTTAGTAGTGGAATAAAAAATACATATATTCAAACTATTTTCTTCATTTATTATATTTGTCAAGTAAATATTTACTACTGCATATGAATATGGTATTTATATTTTACAATTATTGCCAACAGTTGAAGCTGCATACTCCTTGTCAGGTGTATTCGTATCTGCTCTATTGAAAAAAGCCATTTAACCAGACATTCAAATAAAAACAGAGTGGCTGAAAGAAAATAGCTTCGCCCTCACTTTAAAAGGTTATAAGAGAGATAGTTCCAACTGTGGCCACTGCACTTTGATAGAAATTAGCCTGGGTGCACTGTTATTAAAAAACAAAAATTAATAGACAAAAGTTAAGCAGCCCATAGACGATTCATTTTTTCAAGTTCAAGTGGGTTGAATGAAAAACAATAATCAATTCCATCATTCAGTGTGAATTGAGGAATCCTTTCCATTGAGCTACTGTATTCTGACAGTGGGGAGTGCTGAGTGAGCGGCACAAATCTGATCAGTAGATTGACTTCTGTACAACCACCCTGCACATACACGGATCAAAATTCAGCCAGTCCCTGCTGAACCAGCTGAATTTCAATCCATGTATGGCCAGCTTTAGTTAAGGCACATATATACACACTGTATATATATATATATATATATATATATATATATATATATATATATATATATATATATATATATATATATATATATATACACACATATAGTTGAAAACATGTAAACTAGAACTAAATAGACCCAATATATTTTTCCATTCATGTTTTGATAGCTTGCTGGAGCAGCACAATATGTAGACATTGACCTTCTGTTTTGATTACTTAGAGAGTAGAGTTGACAGGATGTGTAAGTACGGATGGGTTGTATTTCTATTGGTTATTTACTTCCTTTGAATAATACCTTTAAACTCTGCCACTGAATAAGTATTGCTACTTTTCTGTATTGACTGAATTTAAATGTATGAACAGTAGTCAGACAACGCAAACTTAGGTCAATGATCACCTGTCCATCAACACCTAGATTGCCTTATCATTATGCAGCAGACATCACCTACCCAAATGCTTGAACAGTTAAAAAAATATCAAGGTTGACAGAGCATCCGTAAGCTTGTTTTTTATTAATGTGCTGTAGTAGTTGGGGAATTTTGCCTAAGAATTCATAAATGCAGCCAACAATGTGGAAAAAAGTATTTCAACAAGGAGATTAAGTGAATCTAGATAGAAACGGAAAACAAAAACTGTTAGTGTCACTGATCCCCAACTTCCCCTACACTATCCAATCACACGGTCTACAGGGGCCAGTGAAAAATAGAATACACATTGCCCCAGCTCCTGTAAAAATTCTAAAAGGAAATGTGCTTTTCACAGCTGTCTACAAAGGGTTTTAGTTGTCCAGGTCATCCCGTTCATGATATATTTTATGGCAGTAAATCACACACAAAATAACTTGCTGTTTCTCATTGAAAATAGTTTACTAGGAATTCAAATAGTCTCTTTAGTGGGAGGGAATTCCCTATAGATGCATAATAACATAGATAAGTACATAGATGCTGGTTTCCAGATAGCCCACCCATACTAGAGGAGCCATATAGGCTGTGTAAGTTCATTATTTATAATCACTTATACTAGAGTTCAGCTTATTAGGATGTTTAATAATCAATAACTTTATTTACTACCATCCAGTATGTAAATAACAGCATTGTGACAAGATGGCTCAAGATTGATGTCTTGGTCATTGTACACATTAAAAACAAATGATCTGATATAGTAAACGTATATACATTATATAGTACAAATTATATATATATATATATATATATATATATATATATATATATATATATATATATATATATATATATATATATATCATTATGTAGCACAACAGTATTGGCTGTTGCTGTATTTGAATGACTGTGACTCCTAAAGGGCAAAGATACAGAGAGTTCTGGAAATATGCAGCCCTCTGTGACCTATGTGAATAAGCCCCAATAAGGTTCAGATATTTTTATGTGGATATTTCTAAACAGGTAATATATTCCGGTAGTTGGAATGGAGTCAGCAAACGTTCTCATTGGCAATACTGTACTAGCTATAAAAGCCACGTTTTACGATATTATCTACAGAAGTCTCTAAAATGTATGCGTTCACTTCCTTTGCAAAATATCCCTTACAAAAGATGGCCTAGAGAAATAAAAAAATCTTAAAATATGGAGATCTCAAAGAATATTCACACTACTGCATAATTCCACCGCACTCATGAATCCTCCATATTCCCACACTCAATTTCAAGCCAAACTTACAGCAGTAACTACACAGTATTTGAGCCCCACAAAACAAAAACACTTTAATTTTTAAATTCAAAACAAACTCAGCTTTCAATCCATGTCTCCATGCTTTTTTTCCCCGAGAAATCACTTTGACAAACACCCCAAGCATTTCTGGCCATAACTGGTTGTCTCAGCTTTTAAAATAAATAATGAAGGAGTACCAACATGCCAGCGAGGTCAACACACTGCCATCATTTTCTCTCAGCAGGTTTGTGGTGTTAGACCAAAAGAACGGTGCACTCCAATAGAAATTGTTCCAATGAATACACAGCTGGATTAAATGGCACTTTCAAATAATTGGCCTCTGTTCATTTCATTGTAACTCCACCATTCAAGTCTAGTATCCTGTATTATAAACGGTCAAGGTTTAGAAAAGGGCTAGATTATATATACATATCTAGAAACTGAGGAAATACACTTGTGGGTAGGTGTAGCAGTGGCAGAAAAACACAAGTGCAGAAAAACAGAAATATATTGTAACTGAAGTTTGGCAATTCAGAACAGGCCTGGTGGAAAGGCAACCTGACCAGGTGCACTCATAGTATGAAAATGTGTAGTAAAAGTAGGCCTCAGTTGTGCCAACGGTGTCTGTCTCAAGGGGTGGAATGCAGCCTGGACGCAATTACTCAAGTGGGGATGCTTTCGGAAAGGATGGTCTGTTCCTGCACTTTACTAGGAACCTTTCAATGTCGCATGGCGACCGAGCTCCAGCATGCACGTTTGCTAGAGAGCTCCGTTCTGCCACCAGAGGGAACCTCCACTTATCCCAGCCTCCGCTGCCCTTAATCAGTCACTGACCCCCACTCACCAAGGATCACCGACGCTATAACGAGGGGTCAGAAGGAGCTGACACAGCTGTCTGGCTTCTTCCCTACACTCTCCTCCTTGTCACAACAGAATGGCAGCCGTGCTTGCTCCATACGGCCAGACGATAAGGCTATGGCCTGACAATATCGTCAATTCAGCGCTATTTCCTACTACAAAGTAAATTACACCAAATTGCTTATCCTGGACCTAGGCGTCCAAGTTAAAACCAAACAGATGCTCTAATCTACCCTACCTTATACGTGGAGTCCGAAGGTGATCACACCCTACCTCCTCCTCTTTTGCCTCATCCAACTCTAAAACCCTTACTCTGAAAACTAGAGGCTCGGCTAAACGACATCTCAAAACAGGAGCTTTCTTGGTCGGGGAGGCTAGCAGCATACAAAATTACTATACTGCCTCAAATCCTTTATATTTTTAGAACACCTACCATTTCATACTTGAAATCTCTGTCAGGTCAACTACTAAAATGAAAGGGTAAAAAAGCCAGTTGCCCTAGTTTAAACTTAACACTATATAAATATGTTGGTGGGGCAGGATTGGTAGATATCCAGGATTATTATTGAGTGGTCAGGATGGAACAAATCAAATTTTGGTTTAATGGAATGAATGGTCCAATCTTGCTAGATGTGGAGTCAGCCATGGTGCCCACGGAAGACTTATTGTCTTTCCTCATGAGCGATCTCTGGAGGCCCTGGGACATCTCTGTTTTTTCCCCTCCAATCCAATCAACCCTAAAAGCTTGGAGGATGCTACTTAACCAACCTCCCCCCACTAAATCAAAAATAGTATAAAAACTTCCCTCTTAGCTCACTGGAGGCCATGATTCCTTTACTCTCCACTAAGCCACTCGCCTTGGCTGGCGCTAATTGTGTTCATGAAATTACCGATCCTCCTTTACCCCAAACTGTGCCAGAATTATTGAACAAGTTCAAACTCCCAAGCTCTACATGCTTCACCTGCGCACAAATTATGCACTTCCTTCGCCGCCACCCTATCCCAGAGATTTATGTAAAGGAAAAAGCCTGGCAATTCTTCAACTCCACTATAACCAGAGAAAAAGGTATATCCTGTTTCTATAACATTCTACAGGATAAGCTAAAATTATTTTTTTTTAACAGTAAAAAAGCTAAAATTATTTAAAACAGATACTATCCTGAAGTGGGAAAAATACTTTAACTTCTAATTTGATCCCAACCAATGGTTATCCGCATTCAGAGAAATCCGCAGAGTGACACACTTTCAATCACTGGGAGATGACGCTTAAGATAACCAACAGATGGTACTACACTCCCTATAGGCTAGCGACATTTTCTCCTACTAACTCCTTCTTTTGCTGGCAGAATTGTGGGAAAGTGGGACACCTGCTCCACATCCTTTGGGAACGCCCAACCCTGACAAGCTTTTGGAAGCAAGTATTCCAACTTATTGCCTCCCTCACTAGGATTATTTCTCCCCACAATCTTGCTCCTACATACTGGTATTGATTCCTATCCAAGTGCCTTCAGAGTAGTAGTCGCTCACATTCTAATAGCAGCTCGATCTATAATACTCCGCAATTGGAAGTCAACCGACTCCATCAAAATCTCTGACCTTAAAGGGTCATTAAAGGATTTTTTTTTTTATCTAAATAGCTTCCTTTACCTTACTGCAGTACTGGTTTCATGTCCTCATTGTTTGTTTTTGCTTTGAAGTTGCTGTAATTCTGCTGTGATCTCCACACTTCCTGCTCGTCTGTTTCCTTATAACCACAGTACTGGGAGCTTTCTCACGGTGGTCTAAGCTGTCATTATTGTGTGTCTAAAACTTCCCAGAACCAATCAGATTCATTTTAAAAACAAAACACTGCCCTGGATTTGTTTGTTTTTGTTCTGTGTGTCTCTCTAGTTCACAGGAACATGAAACCAGTTTAAAAGTGAAAGTGAAACTAGAGGCACATTATATGATTGATTTTTATCTACTTTTAATCATTTTTAAAAGGAATCAGTTAACTTTTATGTCTCTATACCCTGTAAACAGTCATTTCAGCAAAAAAAAATGTTTCCTTTAGTGACCCTTTAAAGCCATGGTCCGGCAAAACTACACTCTCGAGCACATGTTGGCCATCAATTCCCTAAGTTGTGACAGATTTTAAAAAGGCATGGGAAATATGGACTGCTAAGAAACAAGTTTTACTGAAACGCATTACTATTTGGTGATTTATGTACTTACTTAAGACATGTATCTACCTCTTTTTCTGTTTATTTGTATTTCTTATTTTACAAACATTTCAATAAAAAATTATTTAACAAAAAAAAAAAAACACAGATCAGTAAACAGATCAGTAAAGGACCAGCCAAACAAATGCCAGTCTATGGTGTCAGCATGGTGAGGACAAGGGTTTATTCCAATACACAAGGATCCTGCAGCTTGCCAGTAAGCCCGATGGATGACCTGTCCCTACTCTAGTGATATGCAAAATACGCGCCAAGCCTGGGAACCAGAGTTTTAAATAGACGTTGCCTGACCCAAGATGACCGCCTAGAGTAACATGGAGTGCCAGCTTCCAATTGGATAGGAGCCCCTGTGACCCAGGAAACCATAGGACAACTACTACGTTCCACACGTTTGCAGTTGTTATTCAGATCTTAAGCATGTGAATAATGCTGCTAATATTGTACAAACTAACAAACTAACAGTGCCACTGGGAACATATAACGAAAATATGTATTTAGTCTAAGGCTAACACATACACCAACAGTAGCATCCCAGAGGCCACTTGATGCATGCAGGTACAGCCATCTCTTTAATACACCTACAGGGTACCCCAAATTGCTCCAATGTTTGATAGTTGGTAGTAGATGCATCCCCCCCCCCACACGCACACATCTAATATAATGCCATTCCTGGTACCTGAACAAACTATGAGGAGCCAAGGCATTGCTGTGCAAGAATTGGAACACTTGGCAAATTTCTGAAAGTCAGAATTTGCATATACAAATTGAAGGTATTCTGTATGCCTGTTTTGAGAAGCTAGTTGTATCAACAATCAATTGACAATATCTGGTCTGCTACTCAAAGTTTAGCTCAACAATCTGTGACCAAATACAGTATATAAATATCAGTCTGTCTGTGTCCATACAGATTATTGTGACCAGCATGACAATTTAGGAATATCCAGCATCATCAGGGTTAACCAGCACTGAGCTTTCCTAACACCCCAAGTAATAATAATACTATTAATATTAAATGAACACAGTGGCATAATCTTTTGGGATGGAAGCAGAAAAGATGGCTCTGGTGTTATTTGAGATAGTATATTTGTAAATTCCTTTTCCCAGATAATTGTACAAAGCAATAAAACGAGGTCAGTAGAGGCTTCCAGGGAGACAATAAATGTATTTCATCGTAGACCACTAGCCATTCTCCTTACATCTGCAAGAACAATTTCTCTTTCCACGGTTTCGTGTTAAAAGGAAGTTTTGAGCAAAGCTAATCTGGTTACAGAATGTAAACATGATTTATCAAAAAACCATACAAACCCATACAAGTTCTTATGTACTATAAGCAATGATTGGAAATGCAGCACCAAGACAAGGTTACAATGCACCGCTTGTTAAAATACTATATGATGAGACTGTCCAACTGATGGCGCATGGTACCTTCTTTTATGCCCTTGAGGTTGTTAATAAAAGATAATTACATTTATTTAATCAAATATTGTTAGACGTCAAAAGTAAAAAGCCCTGAAACTGCTTTTGAGACATTGGATTACTGATTCTAATGTTGACGCCAGGTGATTTACATGCATGGTAAGCTTGACTTCAGCTGTCCCTCCAAGCCCACCAACTATATAGACTACTGTGCACATTATGCATTTACAAGGACAACAGCCGCACTTTGTTCTTCCAGCATTTGTCAAACTTTATTAGTCCAGGTTCTTGGAGATACTGCATTGCCAATTGTCTCTATTATTAACCTGGAAGAGAGCAGTAAAGCTATTATTCTTGCGCATACATTCTGTTTGGGGAATAGGGACAAGCGCCTGCAAAGCCCAGCATCAGTAAGTTACAGTTACCAGGAAAGCTAATTAAATATTAGAAATTTACCTTTGCTTCATAATCATACACTTTCCTAAATTTTATGTAACTCAACAAAAACTTTAATGTGGTCCACCCCTCAAATTGTGGATACGTTTCTAGCTCATGCTCTTTTACCTTGGACACCACCACTGTTATAGATGTTACTCAAACATTGGAAGATCAGGATCATGTCGATCTCTAAAGTAAACCTGTCATAAACCCAGGCACTTCAAACTGAGTTTTTCAGGAAAATAATCCAAATGTGGAGGCTTTGTCATTGAAAGCCCCAGGAGAATAGACAGCTAAAGGTCTATGCAAATCTCAAATTTTAAGCCACGCAACCTTCCACCTTCTTATTGAACAATGAGGATACCCAGTACATTAAATGTCCAATGGAAAAGCTTTTCTATTATCAAACACTATACTTTATGATCCAGGAATAAAAATACCTAATAGTAACATTTTACATATTAACTTGTGTCATCATCTTATCTTATCTATTAATCATACTATATACAAACATAGAACACAATACCATTTATGAAAACATGTTATATAATAATATATATATTCTGCTATTGTATTATACTATATGTTATTGTAGTCTGTGTTTGTCTTATATTTATGCCATAAGTTGGGGTGCTTTCCTTGACATTTTTACATGTATTGTATTTTATTCTTTACCTTAGAGTACCCTACTCCTGAGGAAGCAACAAGCAAAACATGTTAAGGAAGGCCTCATCCATAGCTAACATTTCATATATGTATACTTACACTTTAGTCCAGCATACTATATTTTCTATGTTGTGGTTGGCTCTAGGCCCCCACAAACATTATAGGCCATGCTTTGGTTGGACTGTTTGGGGTCTGAGAGGGGATGTATAAAGTACATGTATTTACATATGTGATCTTCATTTTTAAATTAATAAATTAAACAAATAATTTAATTAATAAATGAATCTTAAAATTCAAATTTTGATTGTGTATTCATAAAACTATTTGATTATAAACATTATTGAGAAGTACAGCCAAAGCTCGTTTGGCTGTACTTCTCCTGTGTATCACTCGGCACTCCTGTGACCAGTTTTTAGCAGAAAGACCGTCAGCTGATGTCACAGAGCCTTGCTGGGGCACGATTCACCTACATCCTGGACCGGCACCCAGATCAGCCTTTCGAGCCTGAGTCGGCCTCTATCACCCCCTCCACAGCCTGGAACTCTAGTGAGCACGTGGGGCGGGGGGCGGGGCAGAACAGAGAGCCAGCGACTGACATTGACCAGCTCTCTGCTCATGGAGCTCTGAAAACTGAGTGATCAGCTGTCTTTGTTCAATTGTTTCTCAGTCTTAGAGAGAGCGGGGACAGATGCTGCATCGACCTAGGTAAGTATGATTTGAAAAAAATAATGCTGAACTAATTTCAGTTTAGTCTGCAGATGACCCTCATAACATAGAGGGGTCAGAATTAGCGTTGCTATCATTGTAAATGCAGTTTTCAATACCTAAAAAGGAATGTACATACACATTAGACATATTATAATATGCATACTTATCATTATATAATACTGAGCACTTACTTGTGCATGTTGCCTCTGGTGGATCAAAATCCGCTCGATAGTAGCCATTGCGGCAGATACAGATGGGCGAGGCCTCCGCCGTGGAGCGACTGTTCGAAGGACATGGAGCACAAATCCCCAATCCTTGATTGGCTTTAAACATGCCAGCTGGGCAGGCTGGGGAAAAGCAGACAAAATAAAACCTGTATTAATTCATGTATTCATCCCACTTCATCTGTGCTGCTAAAATAAATGAATCATCGACTTAAACATTTCCGCAGAATGAAGAAACAAGGAACAATTCAGTGACTGCACAACTGTATTTGACATCTGTCAATAACGGCCACCTTCAGACCAAAAGCCTGAAGGTCAGAAACAGTCAGACTGTTGTGTCTGAACATGTATAGGCAGTCAGTCAGCCGGCTCCCTCCATTCAATGACAGTATCAGAATCAAGGCAGGTGCGCCTGACAGACTGAGCTCATGATATGTTTACTTGTGTTCCTATTGATTTCCACTCCACTGGCTGTGTCAACACTAGAACATGTACAGCGAGTTAACACTACTTAGTAAATAAGCCTTCTAATGCAAAGAACAGACCTGTACTGTCTATAACCCTTTAGATGCATTCCTTCTCTGGTATCTCTCATATAGACAAAAAAAGACATGGCTGCTAAAATGCAAAACGTGGGCTTTAAATTAAAGCGGAACCTCACTCTTTCAATCAATATTGACATAATATTGACTAAGTAAATACTATTTTAGGGGTGTCCAACCTTTTGACTTTACTGGGCCACATCGGAAGAAAAAGAATGGTCTTGGGCCACGCTAACAATAAGAATAGCTGATGAGCACAAAAAGTCAGGCACTTAAGTAATAAAACTTCATTTTTTTGTAATTTTTTTTTATTATGAAGTAAAAGAAAGCAACATAAAACGAGTGCAATATCTGACACTGCTTTTGATAAATTAATGTATCAATATCTGGTTCAATGGATGTAGCAATTTTCAATACATTTTCAAGGTGCTCATCAGATATTTTGGTTCTAATTGTGTCCTTAGTGTGATTCATCCTTGAAAAAACATGCTCACAAATATAGGTGCTGCCGAAAACTGATGACATGAATAAGGCATGATTGTGAAGAGTGGGATTATGTTTCTTTGGTAAGATAAAACATATAAAAGTCCAGTTAAGCGCTACTGTCACATTTTTCTTCCTGCTGCATTTATTCACTAGTAGTGCAAATGCTTATTTACCCCCGCCCCCCCCCCCCCCCAAAAAAAATCAACATTTTTAAATAAGTTTAGAAATTTTGTGTTGGGCAGCATTCATAGCTGTCATGGGCCACAGGTTGGACAATCCTGTGCTTTATGAATCACCTGCCCTTACTCAAGATGGCCATGGCTAGAAATGCTAGGGGGTGTTTTGCAAGGGGATTTATCATCAAAAGCATGGAGACACGGATGGATGGGTGAGCTTGCTTTGAATATTAAAAATGAATTAAATAGCGTATTTGGTTTGTGGTGCTCAGATGCAGTGTAGTTCCGCTTTAAAGACTCTCTATATTTCCCTACACCTACACAAAGTCTACCCTGTAAAAGCACAGCTGGAGTCTGATTGGTGGCTCTGGGGTACTAAAATTGTTGCTATTATGGAATATTTCATATGTAAGGGCACGCATTAAATCTTATTGCTCAAAGTATCTAACAGAATACCTTTAGCCTAAAGCAAGCAGATTATTCCATTAATTTTCACATATTGCTCCAGATAAATGGAAGGTAGACTTTGATTGGTTGCTATGGGAACAAGTACAGTTATTTGAGACACTTTGATAATGTGGCTGTATTTAAATTCTCTTCATCCAGCAGCAGAGCTAGCTGGGACAGAGGGGATGACGCACATAGGGTCCCAAGCATAAACGACACCTAAGCAGAACTCACAATCAGTTCCACTTGGGGAAGACTAAATACAACAGAAAGGATCAGGCACCTGCTGAAACCCCTGTGGAAGAAGTTAGCATCCGGCTGGGTCACATGCCATTTCTTGCATCACACAGAGGTTCCCCATCGACCATCTTCCCTGCAGCTGACAGTTGTCAGCACAACGCCACCCCTGCATGGTATCCAAGCATAGAGATCCACAGGGTTTCTGGTTGACTTTACATCCATCCAGGAAAGAGACAGGGACTCTACAATTGTCCATCCACCCTGCTGCTGTTGATATCGGCCACCACATCAGCAATACCACTGGCACACAGTGACACATCTGGGACCCTTCCATCTAAACTAAAGACAGGCACACTCATATGGATAATTACATCTGTGGTTTGAACCATTGGCACCTGGTTTGACAGATACCATGCAAGTTTTAAACAGTTTTTTTAATAAATTATACATTCTTTTCAAGGAATGTGTAGAGGCTGTTTCAAACATTTTGAACTTTTCGACTGTTGCCGCGTACACACGGTCGTTTTTCGGCATGAAACATCGTTTTTCGGCTTCTGAAAAACGCCCCAAAAAAATTCGAACATGCTGCATTTTTTCATCTCGTTTTTCAAAATTTCGTTTTTCGTGTTGTACAAAATGAACGTGTGTGGGCACGACATTTTAAACCCACGCATGCCCAGAAGCAAGTTATGAGACGGAAGGGCTCGTTCAGGTAAAACTACCATTTATAATAGAGTAAGCACATTCATCACGCTGTAACAGACAAAAAAGCGCGAATCGTCTTTTACTAACAAGGAATCAGCTAAAAGCAGCCTAAAGGCGAACAGAACTTCCCCTTCAGAGTGCTGTCGTACGTGTTGTATGTCACCGCGCTTTGTTCATCATTTTTCAAAAACGATGGTGTGTGGGCAACGTCGTTTTTAACGATGACGTTGGAAAAACTTCTTTTTGGACATGCTGAAAAATGACATTTTTTTTCACGCCGAAAAATGACAGTGTGTACGTGGCATGTGTCTTTCCTTTACACCCATATCAAGTGTTATACCAGAGTCTAAGGGCTTCATGGAACTTTGAGCAGCCTTGTACTTTTTAGAAGACTGGAGGCTTCTGCACGCCTAGAGGAGCATTGATTCAGTCTAGATTGTTGAGTTTTTGAATGCCCAGTCAATCCAAAACTAGTATTTGAATAATCAATCAGCTTCTCATATTTCTTAGCAATAAAGACTTTGCTGCTGCTAGAGAGCTGGCTTTACATGCACCACGCTCCAAGGATCATGATTTTCAAACTTTGCCTGGTCCTGGTCTACCAGTAAAATACTGGTATACCAGTAAAATGAAACTGCTTCAATCTCTTGTTGGTCTTGCTTGACCGTGAGATTTATTGTGAAGATGTACAGGTATGCACAAATAAACAGACATCAGAGAATAAACCTTGATGCATGCTGTAACGGACACATGCATGCTGCCGAGACAGTTAAAATCTTCGTGCAGGGGGACTACAAGGAACTGCATGGCGTGTCACAAATGGATGTACCACATTGTATTCTGAGCTCAAAGGGTTAATTGGACAAGTCTCTTTCATTGCTGGAATGCCAATGTTCCCTTCGCATACCTAATGAACCCTCTTTGTGTGCAGGTAAACAGCCCCCCTGTGAGGTGTATGCTGATGGGGATTATGTGTGAGTGATAATTGTTTTAAAGGTTAATTGAATTCTATGTGCCTGGCCAGGAAATGTTAAGTGGGGTGAGGTGCCGAAGCGTCTAGAAACTGGCCAAGTGATTAATTCAAGGAGATGTCATTGTTTCAGGGGGTCTGTGTTGAAGCCCCCTACTGGGAAAAGGGGAGGGCGGAAACTGTCATTGTTCTTGTAACAGTTGTAACCAGATATAAGCAGGTGAAATATGCCAAATAAAGTCAGTCTACTTGACCCTTCAAACGTAGCACGTCTCGTTTCTTGGAAGGGCGTTCGATGGGATATACCGGCGGTACCTGCATATCGCAGCTTGCCAGGGAAAAGGACGTCTCAAACGGCTGAGACCCTCACTACCAGTGGGTAGCCGTTACATTGGTGGCAGCAGTGGGATGGTCCTTTTATCCAAAGAGCAAGTTCTGAATGGAGTCGCAGTACGCCAGGCTGAAAAGATCCACACTGAAAGATCTACTGGAGATTCGTGGTAGGAGCGCCAGCAACAGACCACGGAGGGAGCTGATAGCTGACCTGCTGGAGCTGGACGAAATGGATGGATCCATGGAAGGAACGGAGCCCCTTGCACCGGTCAGCGAAGAAGATGTAATTACTGGGATTGTACAGCGGAGATTATCCTTGTATCCAGAAACGTCCGTGGAACTAATCAACCAGCTGTTCCGGGAAGCAAGGGAAGAAATACAAACGAAGAGGGGACAAGAACTGGAACTGGTAAGAGCGAGACAGCCCATTACACCTGCAGTTCCTACCCCCCCACCCGATGCTACAGGAAAGAAAATACCGTTCACTGCATTTAAAGCTTTTGTAGAAAGTGAGGAGGAAATCGATGGATATTTGGCGGACTTTGAGAGACAGTGCTCACTACACCAGGTACCACCAGACCAATGGGTCACTATTTTGTCGGGGAAACTGTCGGGCAAAGCCAACGAAGCCTTTCGGGCTCTCGCTCCAGAGGATATTTTACAATATCAGCAAGTTAAAAAGGCGCTGCTAACCCGATATGCCGTAACGCCAGAAGCCTACCGCCGGCGCTTCCGGGAGTCCAAGAAGATGGCTGTGGACTCCCACATGGAATGGGCCAACCAGTTACAAAGGGTGGCATCCCTTTGGGTCCAAGGGTGCAAGGCCAACACCGGGGAGGAAGTATTGCAGCTGTTCCTAATGGAACATTTCTTCCAAGACCTGGCCGCAGACATACAAGACTGGGTACGAGATCGCCGTCCCGCTAACTTAAACGAGGCGGCTCGGCTAGCAGATGAGTACGCGGAGACAAGGAAAGTAAGCCAGGGTACGACGCGGCTGGCTCAGAAGGTAGAACCGCGTACTCCAACCGTCACCCCACGCCCAGAGTTTCGGGCTCCAGTCCCACCACGTCCTCAGGGGCCTAGCAACTACCCCCGGGATTCGCCTAGGGTGACGTGCCATCACTGCAGCGACACGGGACATATTGCTCGTTATTGCCCTTTGAGAGCTACAAATAACAACTGGAGACGCACAACACCCAACACAGAGGTCACTCCATCACGTCCCTCTGCGGCCCACTGTCTGGAGACCGAGGGGGGCCCTGAGGAATGTCTGGGAATTTGGTATGAGGCAGACCCAATACAAGCGGCCTCTCCGGATAACCGTCAGCATCACCGTCAGGAGGTACGAGTGAATGGACAAGTAGCACAAGGCTTAAGAGATTCCGGGACTACTATCACTCTGATTCAAAAACATCTGGTAAAGCCAGAGAACGTGTCCACTCGCACAGTTGCCGTCCGGGTCGCAGGGGGTGCTGTATTTCGCGTACCCACCACCCGTGTGCACTTAGACTGGGGAGCCGGGTCAGGAAAGACCACAGTTGGTATCATGGACAACCTACCTGCCGAGGTGGTGCTGGGCAACGACATTGGCCCTCTGACTTCGGCTTATTTACCTACACCTGCTGCTGCTTGTCCCGGGACCACCCGCGTTGCTGGAATCGACCCGCTTGCTGCTGAGAACCGGGTAAGACTACCTTCCCCGACATGTACTGTAGATCCGGCACAATATCACAGTCTAAAATGGGAATGTGACAAGTTGGCCAGTGAGAAATCAGAGATGCAACGACACTATGTCACGTATTATGAGATGTCCCGTGGCTTGAACATTGAAATGCACAAACAGGCGGAAATTGTCAAAAGATTAAATGGGATTTGCATCCAGGTGGTGCCGTATCTGTCCCAAGAGCATCAGCAACAGGTTTTGGGAGCCATTGAGAGAGCAAAACAAGTGACTGTTCCAGAATTGAATTCTATTCTTCACCGTCACCATCAGCTACCGACCTGGTAAGCCAATGGGAAGGCCGACGGACTGTCCAGGCAAATGGAACTTTTACCCTAACAGCAGACCGGACATCCCCAAGTTGATCCGAAAAGGATCAATCCGGGTCTGCCGGAGTGTTCCACAAAGGGGGAGTAGTGTAACGGACACATGCATGCTGCCGAGACAGTTAAAATCTTCGTGCAGGGGGACTACAAGGAACTGCATGGCTTGTCACAAATGGATGTACCACATTGTATTCTGAGCTCAAAGGGTTAATTGGACAAGTCTCTTTCATTGCTGGAATGCTAATGTTCCCTTCGCATACCTAATGAACCCTCTTTGTGTGCAGGTAAACAGCCCCCCTGTGAGGTGTATGCTGATGGGGATTATGTGTGAGTGATAATTGTTTTAAAGGTTAATTGAATTCTATGTGCCTGGCCAGGAAATGTTAAGTGGGGTGAGGTGCCGAAGCATCTAGAAACTGGCCAAGTGATTAATTCAAGGAGATGTCATTGTTTCAGGGGGTCTGTGTTGAAGCCCCCTACTGGGAAAAGGGGAGGGCGGAAACTGTCATTGTTCTTGTAACAGTTGTAACCAGATATAAGCAGGTGAAATATGCCAAATAAAGTCAGTCTACTTGACCCTTCAAACGTAGCACGTCTCGTTTCTTGGAAGGACGTTCGATGGGATATACCGGCGGTACCTGCATATCGCAGCTTGCCAGGGAAAAGGACGTCTCAAACGGCTGAGACCCTCACTACCAGTGGGTAGCCGTTACACATGCTTAATTGTAATATTTATTGGTTACCCAGGCAGCAAGGATTTTTTTATTTATTGTACATTAAAAAGACTGCAGTAGGAGAAGTGGCACTGCTGTGGCAGGAATAGAAAAACTCGGGGAGGTAAGCAAATTTATTAAATCTGCTTAGTACATCTTGTTGCTACACACACTGAAAGAGGCCAGCTAAATGTTTAGTCTAAAGGCCCATACACACGATCAGATGTATGGGCCGACAGATGTGATTTATCGGACAATCCGACCGTCTGTATGCTCCACCGGACAATTGTTGTCGGAATTTCCGACAGCAAATGTTGGCTGTGCATGCTCTCAAATTTTCCGACAAAACATTTGTTCCTAAGAAACAATATTAAGAAGTAGTAAATGTCCACATAAATATTGTAGCGGCGCTCTTGTTCAAATGGAAAACAACCTTCTTTATGTGATTCATGCTGATCATGTGGTTCATAAAGGAAAAGAAGAAAGGTGCTCAAATGTGCAATCAATGGATACTTCTCTCCACTGTTAACCCATGAAACACCTTGTGACAACAGAGAGCCCCTTTTGGAGATGCACTTACCACAAGGATAAGTGTAATAAGCCTTTCATCCAAGTCAAATCTTCCTCCTCTTTTTTATTTACCTTTCATCACCAATCAGAGCACGTATAATAGGAATCCAATGAGCTGATGCAAACACATAGTGTGATATTGTTTCAACAAATTTTAATGCCCAAATGCAGCCCCCCCTTACAATATATACGTACTAAAGTGTATATATATATATAAAGTGCGAGTGCTTGCTTAGATCCCATGTTCAGCGAAGATACCCCAAGCCATCTGCATCCAACAGACCGGCTCTGATTAACACTTCTGGGTACCTTAGCGTCCTGTGGAGCGCAAACGTCACTTCCGGTACAACGTTGAGACCACGACCCAAAACATTTGTTCCGTTGGATCATTCGATCGTGTGTTCACAAATCCATCGGACTAAAATCCAAAGTACACACACGCATGCTCAGGAACCAATGCTAAACATCAGACAACAATAGCAGAAGTTGCCCAAAGGGTGGCGGTAAAGAGCTGAAAAACCACGTGGTTTGGTATATGTTGGCTGAAAATGTTTCTCCCGTGTGTATGCATACCAAGGTCACGGCCAATGCCCCTTCGGACAAAAAATCCACAGAAAAATCAGATGGAAGTCCAAACGTGTGTACGAGGCTTTAGTGAACCCAAGAGTGGTGCACTGAATAGGACATTAAGGCCCCATGCACACGAGACGCTGGTAAACTTGAGTTCAGAGGCATTTGGGCATTTTTTTCAACTGCCCCTGAACACATTTAATGTTATCCTATGTGTCCATGCACACATTCACATTTTTTTGCGTTTTAAAGCAGTTGGGTTTAGGCTCGTTTTTTCAGAAGCAAAATTTGGGGTTCAGACGCAAACGTTTTGCGTTTCAAAGCTTTGGGAGGGTCTACAATGTCTTTGTTATGAACGCTGATAGCCGCAAACGCGGTAAAACGCTGCAAAACGCCGCAAAATTCGAGGCAAAAACTGGCATTTTAAACGCCGGTTTTTGCCTTTGAAAACTTGAGTTTACATGTGTTTGCATTTGCTTCTCATGTGCATTGGGCCTTAGAATAATAGAACTGACTAGAGAACATTTGTGGAACTAGGACACTCTATATAAACATCACACAGAACAGGTGTTGTTTGCACAGAGGAAGCAATCTTGACTGCAACACCAACTTTCATAATGAAACCTATGGCCAAGTGGAAGGCAGTAGCTCAGGATGTAAAGTGCCCACCGCCAATGGGTGTATGAGATAGGTTCTATATACAAGGAATATAAGAATAGTGACCATAAGGAACAGTCTGTTTTCCCAGTCTTGAGATTATGTTCTTGCCATTTAAACAGCATTTTGTCTTCGCCCCTGATGAAAGGCAGAAAAAAAAACCCTCCCTGCAGCAGTCACTCCCGACACTGCAATCAATTTCTCCTCATCATCTGCTAATATCTAGAAAGGAGCGGTGAATGACAGGTTAAAGGGCTTCAATAAAGATTAGAAAGACCATATCTTCAAAAGGAAATTGCTTGAAAAAGTGGTTATTCCACCAGCTTCTATTAATTTCCTTTCCCTGGTTACCTCAAGGAGACTCATATCCTGACACAGAGGAGATGGGGAGTGCGGCCTCTCTTTCTTATCCCAATCAGAGACATAGAAACACTCAACACTTAACCCCATCCAGGTAGCTCATATCTTTACAATCAGCTGAGCTCTCTGTGCAAGGACATTAGGGGGTCACGCTTAGCTACGTCTACCAGAGATGAATTAAAGCTGAAACTTGCTGCAATCTTTCTTTACAGCTTTCTGCCATAGCAGGTGCATTTCAAGGAGTACCAATGTTACATAAAACAAATACAGCATATGTACAGTTCCATTACTATCTCTGTTGCAGCCAGGGCCGATCCTCCCTATAGGCTCACTATGCAAGCGGCTTAGGGCCACGCAAAGCTGCAAAGGGTCCCCCAAATTACTAGAGGCCCCGCCTGGTGAGAAGGCATTTTTGCCCCCTCACCCCGCTTCTAAACTCGCTGGCTGAGTAATTTCTGACAGCAGAACACCCCCTCCCCACCCTTCTTAACTTTCTTTAATGTGACATGTCACTGTCGTCAGCGCCCCCTGCTTCTCATTTTTAATGTGCCATGTCATTTTGCTTAGGGCCCCAGGGAGGTCAGGATCGGCACTGGTTGCAGCCAATCTTTGCATGGCTTGAATCTTCAGCATTCGACGCATTTGGATGGGTGGGGTGCCTTTGTCCCCCTGCTGCCCACTATGGCCCTTATCCCGCTACTACGTTACTAATCTGTCCCACCTAAAAAATATATGTCATCATAACAGCCATAAGCTTGTCTCCTAGTAGAAAGCTTATTTTATTGCATGGCCATTGCTAGATTATCGTGCAATAAATAAGCGTTTCACTTGGAGACAATCTTGTGAGTGTGCTGATAATATATTTCATCCACTGTAACTACTCAGAAATTGTTGCAGCACGCCATTAACCATATGGGTAATTCCAGTATGGTGAGGTAGAAGGATCTACTTTATGCTCAGGCAGGCAAAGTGAGCAGCATGGACTCACAGAATTCTGACACACCCAGAAGTGTCAGATATTAAAATGGTTGTAAAGGCTGAAGTTTTTTTTAGCAGCCCTGCCCCCCAATACTTGCCTAAGCCTGATCTTGACACAGCAGTGAGCTTGAGACCTAAGGCTCTCCTGGGTCTCTCCCTCCAGAATGGCTGAGATGCAGCAAAGCAGCAACGGGAGCCATTGGCTCAGGAGCGAGCATGCACAAGTGCCCCCACAGCAAGCGGTTTGCTATGAAGGCACTCAGCAAGGGGGAGGGGCCCAAAGCGCCAGTGGGGGGCCCGAGAAGAGGAGGATCGGCTCTGCTTTGTGCAAAACCACTCCACGGAGCAGGTAAGTATGACATGTTTGTTTTTTAAATCCATTTTTTTCCTTTAAAAATCACTTAAAGGATTTTAATGGAGGGTACATGTTGGCTGCAAAGGTGGTAGTAATAGTAAAGCTGGCCATACATACACTGTTCATTTTTTTCAGCCAGATTTTTTCATCCATACAAATAAAGTGGATGAAGGAATTTCTCCTGCTGAGACATTGTATTCTGACAGCAAGACACACAGCTGTCAGAGTAAAGTGATCAGTGGCTGCAGCTGACTGGCTGCAGTTTTCCAACATGTCTCTTTAGCAGAGTCTTGTCCAGCATGTTTCTTTGAGCAGGGAGTGCAATACACCGAGTTTTGATCAGTATATGAATTTTGACTATACAGGGTGGGCCATTTATATGGATACACCAAAAACAAAAGTTGGAATCAAAATGGCCGACTTCAAAATGGCCACCATGGTCACCACTCATCTTGAAAAGTTTCTCTCCTTACATATACTAATGTGCCACAAACAGGAAGTTAATATCACCAACCATTCCCATTTTATTAAGGTGTATCCATCTAAATGGCCCACCCTGTACTTCTAAATACTGTATTTGTTTAGACTGGGTTCACACTGTTGCGGGTGGTTGCCGATGCGGAACAGAAGGTAAATGGTACCGATTCCTACACCCACAACTACCTGCAGCCAAAACACGCTGCTCTTTTCTAGTTGAGTGGGGCAGCTATTCATTCTTAATGGCACCCCCATGCATCAAAAAAATGCATTGCCTTTTTGGGTGCGGGAAATCGCATGTTGTGATTTCTCTGCAGCTTTGTTTTTTAAATAGGTGCAGGGACCTTTTTCCTGCACTTTCTGCAGGTACAGCAGCCTATTCAAATGAATGAGCCCACGCAAAACCCGAGCCACAGCAAACACATAGGAGTGAATCTAGCTTCAGACTTTTTTTATCTAATAATAGTGTCATTGGATAGCTTAGCGTCACTAAATAGGGATCAACAGATAGCTTGGAAGCCTTTCTAACATGCAACAGGTAACACATTGGAGTTGATTTACTAAAACTGGAGAGTGCAAAATCTGGTGCAGCTGCGCACGGTAGCCAATCAGCTTCCATTTTTTTTTTTGTCAACGCTTAATTGACCAAGCTAAAGTTAGAAGCTGATTGGCTAAAACAAAAGTTGGAATCAAAATGGCCGACTTCAAAATGGCCACCATGGTCACCACTCATCTTGAAAAGTTTCTCTCCTTACATATACTAATGTGCCACAAACAGGAAGTTAATATCACCAACCATTCCCATTTTATTAAGGTGTATCCATCTAAATGGCCCACCCTGTACTTCTAAATACTGTATTTGTTTAGACTGGGTTCACACTGTTGCGGGTGGTTGCCGATGCGGAACAGAAGGTAAATGGTACCGATTCCTACACCCACAACTACCTGCAGCCAAAACACGCTGCTCTTTTCTAGTTGAGTGGGGCAGCTATTCATTCTTAATGGCACCCCCATGCATCAAAAAAATGCATTGCATTTTTGGGTGCGGGAAATCGCATGTTGTGATTTCTCTGCAGCTTTGTTTTTTAAATAGGTGCAGGGACCTTTTTCCTGCACTTTCTGCAGGTACAGCAGCCTATTCAAATGAATGAGCCCACGCAAAACCCGAGCCACAGCAAACACATAGGAGTGAATCTAGCTTCAGACTTTTTTTATCTAATAATAGTGTCATTGGATAGCTTAGCGTCACTAAATAGGGATCAACAGATAGCTTGGAAGCCTTTCTAACATGCAACAGGTAACACATTGGAGTTGATTTACTAAAACTGGAGAGTGCAAAATCTGGTGCAGCTGCGCACGGTAGCCAATCAGCTTCCATTTTTTTTTTTGTCAACGCTTAATTGAACAAGCTAAAGTTAGAAGCTGATTGGCTACCATGTACAGCTGCACCAGATTTTTCACTGTTCATTTTAAGTAAATCAACCCCTTTATTTGTGTGGAGTTGAGGCCAACTATACATTTTGGAAGGGAGAAGGGTTTGTAAATGATTTGGGGTATCTTATAAAATGGTCTAAAGTCTATTTAGTTAAATCCAAGCATCTAATCCACCTAGAAAATGACACCTGACACCTTTCATGAGTAGTGTTGAGCGGAATACGCCATATTTGATTTCGCGATATATCACGAATATATAGACGAATATTCGTGAAATATTCGCTAAAATCGAATATTCGTGATATTTTATTTTATATTTTTTTTTGCGAAATTGATCGCGAAATTTCGCTAATGCGAATGCGAAATTGATTGCGAAATTTTGAAACATTCAATTTCACCTGCCCTTTGGAAAAAGTGTGGTTTTACGTAATGGACCCTGCAACTAACAACAAGGTATTAATAAAATAAATACATTATTATATAGATTTGAGGGTTTACTTTGACCAATTTGTATATTGATTAGTTTAATAAATATTGAATAACCATAGATTTGGAAAATACAGATCTCTCCTCTAGACTGACCTGTATTGAGTTAGGTAAAGATCAACCGCACACTGGGGCCCCTGATTGATTTGAGTTAAAAAAAAAGCCAAAAATTATTCTTCATCCTCTTCTAGCTGCCATTGTTGCAATATATGCGCATATGCGTGCATATACACACACGCGTGCATAAATTACTGCATCCAAAATTGTATTTTATTTTTTTTACAGCTTGGAAAGTATCCCTGCATTGCAGCTTTTTGTGCAGCTGTGTGCATTTCCCTATGGACAACAATGCATCTGTGTTTGGCTTCATAAAAAAGCTACATGGCTAAAAATGTTACTTTATTTTGTAAGAGACATTAGGCTTTATTCACACCCATGCAGGTGCAACATTTCACATGCATTTTCTGCATGATTTCACATATTTACGGCAGTTCATTCATTTCAACAAGACCATATTTTTTATACCACTGGGCTAAAAGGCATGGTACTTTGTTACAAGGTACGTTGATGTGCCATCAAAAATGAATATCACCACCACATGCCTGCGAAAGGGAGATGTGTTTTTTTGTGTGTTCCTGAAATGCATAGATGCGAACCTAGCGTCACACTACTGGACATAGGTGTGCACAGCATACATTGGATTAGGGTGTGAACCCCAAAGCTCAAACACATATAAATGTGTGTGCGTATATGGTGTCAGTAGAGCAGTGGATAGTGTCAGTAGAGCAGTAGACATGTCAGTAGGACACTGGGTGGTGTCAGTCAGTAGAGCAGTAGATAGTGTCAGCAGGGCAATGAACTTTGTCAGTAGGGCAGAGGATGGTGTCAGTAGGGCAATGGATGGTGTCAGTAGGACAGAGATTGTTGCCTGTAGGACAGTGGATGGTATCAGTAGCCTTTTTTTATTTTATTTTTATTTATTTATTTTTTCACCAATTTTATTTTCTTTATTATTTTTTACAATAATATTATTATCATTATTTTTAATTAAAAAAAAAATTCAGGAGCCCCTTTGGTTTTTCTTTTGGTGAAGTTTCAGGGGTCTAGACCCCTGATGTCTCACTTTTGAATCAAAGAAAGGGACCTCAGGATAGAGATTCATTCACTGGACAATGAATAAATGGGAAGTGCTCTGTGCTGAGCAGCTTTCTTGTTCACAAACTGAAATATATTAAACACAGTACCAATCATGCACTGTGCTTATTCAGAAAAGGAGGGGGCCAGTAAATTACATATTAGTCAAACCCTTACACCGCTCTCCATCTCACAGCAGCAGGGGGGAGAGGAGAGGAGGGAAGGCCGACAGCAGTGTTGGGGGGGAGCAGGGGAGCGCACAAGGGGCTCAGGCAGCAGACAGCAGAGGAACAGGGACCGAAGGGGCAGCAGGGGAGGTAAATACATAGCACACACAGATAAGATGGGGTCACAAATAGACCCAAAAATTACTTTCTGCATACTGGGCTTTCTAAAACAAAAAAAAGATACACACATAGCAATCCATTGGGGTCTATTTATAAAGGTTCTCCAAGGGTTCTCACATTTTTCCAGTTTAATCCAATTAGTAAAACAGGGAGCAGAAAGAAGAAGAACAGGGACTGAAGGGACAACAAGGGAGGTAAATACTTGTACCGATCCCTTGTATTTTCCTCCTGGGGCAGCTAAATGCTGGGGGAAGTGAGAGGAGTAGCAGCATACTTTCAGCCACTGGAGTAAAATGCCACCCACTGCTCCTGTCCAGGTTTCAGGGGTCAGCAAGGTAGGATCTCAGTCTACCAATCATCTGCCCACATTGGACAGGTTGCCGACCCCTGGATTAGGGTTTACTGAGCTACACCTGGCACATCCCATAGGCTCGCCTATGCTGCTGAATCAAATTACAATGTGTGCCATGGCACACACAGATAAGATGGGGTCACAAATAGACCAAAACATTACTTTTTGCATACAGGGCTTTCTGAAACAAAAAAAAAAGAAACTCAAGTAGCAATCCATTGGGGCCTATTTATAAAGGTTCTCCAAGGGTTCTCACATTTTTTCAGTTGAATCCAATTAGTAAAATAGGGGAAAACTGTGTTAGAACCTTTATGGAAAGACCCCATAGTGTCTTCATTACTTCATCTTATGTGTTTTAACAGCAGAAATAAAAAGTACACAGACGGCAGAGGGGTGAGCAAGCAGCTCGAATCTGTCATACAACTCTACTTTCAGGAACTCATTAAAATAATAAGGCTTTAAAAAAAAAAAAAGACAGAGAAAACGCTTTTCTTTTTCCCCCCTTTCATTTATGGCAGTAGATAGAATGATACTTTGGCAAAGCTAAACGGGCTGTATTCCGTATACTGACAGAGAGCTCAGGGAATTCTTATTTGTAGATTTCACATGGCATCTGTAAAGATAATTGTATAAAAACACCAAGCTGATAATAGAAAAGGAAACAGCTGAAGTGAAAGAAAATAAATAATAAATAGGAATGGCATAAAGAGTCTAATTAGCTCATATTTACACTGAATGCTACTTCATTATGTATGTGAGGCTGTAACATGATAAAGCAATGGTCCTGCCATACACTCAGACAAACATGCTCACAATTAAGGGCCATCAACTCATAATCGCTATAATGGAGATGACTGTAGAAATGAGTGAATGGCAAATAAAAGGTGATTAGTGGAAATAGGGGGATTGTGAATGTAGATGGTGAAGGAATTAGAAAAGCTATTGACGAGGTGATGAAAAATATTTAAGTATGTCACAATGAGCGAACAAGAACAAAAACATGAAACTTTTCACATTGCAAATATATAAACTCTTTAACACAATGCTCTTCTCATGTGCTACTAAATGTATCTGTGGATTTATATGTGTTATAAAAGTAACAGGTAATTTTCTGTAATTAAAAATCTTCCAGACAGCTGAATATGACTGAATGATAACTGTAAAACAATTCATGTGGATCTTAACGCATAACTAAAACTCATAATCAAACCTATGTATCCTCAGGGCTTTATCTAAATAAAAATATCTGCTCCTTTTTTTTTATTAAAGCCCATCTCTAGGTAAAAACTTCCCCTAATACTTCCCAACACACATGCCTATTCACAATTTTGTTTTAGAACCCTTTCACACTTGGGCGCTGGCCACGTAAGTGGTAATGCTGTTATAGCGGCGCTTTTGGGCTAGCGGCCGAGGAAAGGGTTAAAACCGCTCGCAAAGCGCCACTGCCAAATCGCTTTGCGGGCGCTTCAGCAGCACTGCCCAATAATTTCAATGGCAGGGGCAGGTTAGGAGCGGTGTATACAAAGATGCCAAAGACGCTGCTTGCAGGACTTTTTTTTCGCTACTGCTAGAGCACCGCACCAGTGTGAAAGCTCTCAGGCTTTCACACTGGGGAGGCTTGAGATGCTCTTTTCAGGCGCTTTACAGGCATTATTTTTAGCGCTAAAACGCCCGAAAAGCACTTTCAGTGTGAAAGGGGTCTTAAAACCTCACTCTGGGCTAAAACTATTTTTTCATATAATCCCTCCCTCTCACTATAACCAAACCTTTCTCAATTAAGGTAGAACAGGGTATCATATAACTCTAAAGCCTCGTACACACAATTGGTTTTCCCATCAGGAGAGCTTTTGGCCGGGAATCCCATGGAAGCCATGTGTATGCTCCCTAGAAGTTTTCCCGTCAGGAAAACAGATGGGAATCCCGACGGGAAAATATAGAACCCTGCTCTCTAATTTCTCATCGGGTTTCCCGGCAGAGTGTTTCCTGACGAGAAAACCGGTCGTGTGTATGGGTGAAAAACCGCATATGCTCGATTAACACTTCGACGCATGCGCGGTAGCATACAATGTTAGTGTGAGGTGTAGCAAGATGGCAGCGAAGGCATTGAATGTGACAAGACATCGGCTTGTCGTTGTTGATCACCGCGTTCTTGCCATTCAAAAGAACAGCGGGATATTGTGTGGCTGTGTGTATACACGGCTTTTCAAGTCAAGCCTGCCAGGAATCCCGTCGGGAATACCAACGTTTCTTTTCCCGACTTGATTCCCGGTCGTGTGTACAGGGCTTCAGATCAGTGGCGTCACTAGGGTTGGTGTCACCTGGTGCTGTAAAATATGGTGTCACCCCCCCCCCCCCCCAATAAAAAATTTCAAATATTTTTTACCCTACTGTTTGCTCTCTGTTCTCCTTTCTTCCCCTTTTCTCTCTCTCCCTATCCATCTTTCTTGTGCGTTCTATCCCTTCTTCTTTCTCTCCATTTTTTGTCCCCTCCCCCACCTCTCTTTCTCCAGAACCCGAATTCACATCTCAGGAGCCTATAGGCCAGGGGCGTACCTAGAGCATCTGGCACCCGGGGCGGATCCAATATCTGGCACCCCCCCCCACGTTAAAATGTAAAAACACCCCACTGTGCCCCTGCATACCTCTGCATCCTTCAATATCTTTTTGTTACTACTGTGTACCCCTCTCCACAACTGCACCTCTGGACCCCTTTACATTACACAGCCTCCTGCATCACTGCACCCCTTTTACATTACACAGCACCCTGCATCACTGGACCCCTTTACATTACACAGCCCCCTGCGTCACTGGACCCCTTTACATTACACAGCCCCCTGCACCACTGGACCCCTTTACATCACATAGCCCCCTGCAACTCTGAACCCCTTTACATTACACAGCACCCTGCACCTCTGGACCCCTTTACATTACACAGCCCCCTGCATCACTGCACCCCTTTTACATTACACAGCTCCCTGCATCACTGGACCCCTTTACATTACACAGCACCCTGCATCACTGCACCCCTTTTACATTACACAGCCGCCTGCACCTCTGCACCCCTTTACATCACATAGCCCCCTGCACCTCTGGACCCTTTTACACTACACAGCCCTCTGCACCCCTTTACATTACACAGCACCCTGCACCTCTGGACCCTTTTACATTAAACAGCCACCTGCACCTCTGGACCCCTTTACATTACACAGCACCCTGCATCACTGCACCCCTTTTACATTACACAGCACCCTGCATCACTGGACCCCTTTACATTACACAGCACCCTGCATCACTGCACCCCTTTTACATTACACAGCCGCCTGCACCTCTGCACCCCTTTACATCACATAGCCTCCTGCACCTCTGGACCCTTTTACACTACACAGCCCTCTGCACCCCTTTACATTACACAGCACCCTGCATCACTGGCCCCCTTTACATCTCATAGCCCCCTGCACCTCTGGACCCTTTTACATTACACAACACCCTGCATCACTGCACCCCTTTTACATTACACAGCCACCTGCACCTCTGGTCATGTCAGCTAAAAAAATAAAAAAATATTTTTTTTTTTTTTAAATCGGGATGGTGTCACCCCTCTAGTGGGTGTCACCCGGTGCGGCCCGCACCCCCCGCACCCCCCTAGCAACGCCACTGCTTCAGCTTCCTCCAGAGGTTGCTAAGGGTTCCTAGAGCAATAGACAAGTTCTGCCCCTCAGATAAGTTCCCACTGACACTATTGATCTTTTTGGCTATCTGGAAGGGGGTAATTTTTCCCAATGACCACAAGTGTAACGAGTATTCTTCACACTGACCATCACACCAATGTATCATGAGGTGTAGAAATAGGAATTTTTTGGGAGAGGTTCCCTGAGACCGGAAACGTATTTCTAAGGGTTTCTCTGTGTTGAAAAGGTTGAGAAAGGCTGCTCTGGAAATTGCTATGGAGTAGTGATCAACTTCTGCCTCTCAGGTGAGTTACCACTGTCAGCAATGATCTTTTAACTACCTGTAAGGGGGAATTCTACCCAATGACCACAAATATAAGGAGCATTCTTTTCACGGATCATCACAATAATGTACCCTGAGGTATAGGTAGAATAATTATTATCAGAGGTTCCCTGTGCACACAAAAATCATTTCAATGGTTGAGAAAGGCTGCTCTACCCCATCCTACTATGCATGTTTCCCTTTATCTTGTGAAGCCAGATATACTCACCTAAGTACTCAGGAGTCTTCGGGGGGGGGGGGGGTCTCAGCTAAGCACACCCTCCTGCATGCATGAGCTATGGACAAATGGATTCCATTAAATACATTCTATGTGAATCATCTGTCCTTACTCAAGATGACATAGCCAGAAATGCTAGGGGGTGTTTTTCAAAGTGATTTTTCACCAAAATAAAGCATGGAGTCATGAATGGATGATTGCGTTTTCTATGAATATTAAAAATACCGTATTTATCTTCCTATAGCGTGCACCGGCGTATAGCACGCACCCATACTCTAGAGGGAAATTCCTGGAAAAAAAATGAATTACTTACAATTTGCGGTGTCTTGCCCGGCGTCCATCGGCGGCCTTGTCCGGTCCGGCGTCCGTCTGCAGCCTCGGTGGTGTCCTCCCCGCTTCTCCTGCACTGTCTCTGAGCTCTCCCGCGCTGTCTCTGAGCACCGCCGACGACATATACCGAGGGCAGTACACTCGGGTACACTCGGCTATGCTCGGCCACGCTCGGCTCCTCTCGCATAAAGGCTAGGAGGCGGCACAGGGTGTGACCGCGAGCGGAGCCGAACGCGGCCGAGTATAGCCGAATGTACTGCACTCGGTATATGTCGGCGGCGGCGCTCAGAGACAGTGGATCGGTGTATAACGCGCACCCACGATTTCCCCCTTATTTTAAGGGGAAAAAAGTGCGCGTTATACCATAAATATGGTAAATTAAATAGTGTTTTTGGTTTGTGGTGCTCAGATGCAGTGCATTTCCACTTTAAAGTATAACTGATGGTCCATACTAACAGTTGCCATAATTTCTACAGGCTGAAATTTAATAACTGCAATGTAGGAGGTCTGTAATCCACATCTGTAATAGGATGGTTTGTAGTTGTAGAATAAAGTATTTTTAACGCTTACTTTTTCTTTACATTAATTAATTTGTATTCACTTGTAATGTGCCTTTGAACTTGCTAGAAAAATAATCTATTTGCACGTCATGCCCTTTCCTCTCCTGTGAGTCTAATTACTGTTGGTGCTCACCCAGCACCTTCGCCCCTTTACACGCAGGGGGAGAAATGAAGGAGGATATTCTTGAGTTGGGGTAGGCAACCCCAGAAAGGTGGAGACCTACTTCAAAAGGAAAAGTGAAGATCTATTTTAAAAGCACAGGAGAAACCAAAAATTATAGGGGGAATGGTACTTTTTAGTGATGGTAGGGTGATAAAATAAATAATGCAAATAAAAGTTTTCCTACATTGGTGGTCAGTGCAGTGCTACAGTAATGTCCCCTCTTACATTGGTGGTCAGTGAGCCCAGGATTAGAGTGTTTCCATTTTACTTTATCTCCATTAGAGTGCTTCTCATCATTACAGTAGTAGTAAGTATCCAAAGTACCGTCATTATGTCACCCCCAATGGCACCGCTTGGTCCTCCCATTACCCCCATCATATCCTCCATTAGAAGTGCTTTCCCTCTTCCTCCTCCCGACCATATGTAGAGCAGCGCAAGGAAGCGGTAGCAAGACTCAGCTACCTGTTCTGGTCGCTGTCCATCCACCTCTTGTATCCATTACATACAAGCACCAGGGATGGACAAAAGAGAAAGATGACTGGAACCAGTGTGGATGGTTAGCTCCCCTTGTTTCCAGAATTCCTCTCTGATTTGAAATCTGAGAAGAGGTTGGTGTGTTTGGAAGCTGGCAACACAATAGGGTCATTCACGATCAACCTGTCACAGGTTGCCAACCCTTGCTATACAGTGTCACTTGGGTAAGACCTCGAAGGCCCCTTTTACACGGACCGACCGTTTAGGTCTGCCTGTTAGTTTTTTAGGCGGACCTTAAAGGGCGTTCCGTGCTCCTCTATGGAGCCACGGATGTCAGCCATCCGACCCACTACGGTCCGCCAAAGTGTGACGGATGGAAACCCTACTTTCCATCCGTCTGGCAGATCGGATCGGATGACAACAGACTCTACAGTCCGTTGTCATCCAATCCCCCATAGGGGAGAGCGGCGCTCTGACAGGTTGGTCCCTGCACAGTGTGCAGAGACAGACCTGTCATCTGCCTGCTCAGCGGGGATCGAAGGAGCGATCCCCGCTGAGCTAAAGCGGAGACCCATGTGAAAGGGCCCTAAGTCTGTTGGGACTGCTGACACCATATCTAAAATAGCAGTGCCCAGAAGCTTTCAGATGTCTACACAAAGGAGGTTTTTACAGGTAAAAACCATGCTTAAAAAAGTAAAATACACATACTTTCTTAAGGGAAGAATTGTTTTTCAAATAATGGTCTGAGGACAAGGCACCATTGTATATTAGTGTGCACTATGTGTAAACTGGGAAATAACCACAGCTGTGGCAAAGAGTGCAAATACATTAAGATTCATCCCTCATCTTGCTGTGTATACAAATCTATTTACTTAACACGTAAATGCAATCAATATCCTTTCCACAGATTAGCAAGTGACTGCAACCACATAAAAAAGCGCTGTCAGCCAAAGAACAAACAGCAAACCATCCAATTCTTTGACAGCACAACTGTGGTTTCCACTCACTGCAAGAATCCTTGTACAATCTACATAGCAGCTTGCATACTTGGAACATTTTTTTTTTTTAATTGTTTCTACATTATTGCATTGTGTGGGTAATCATGGCTAATAATCCAAATGTTTGCATCTATCAACACCTAATTTAAATAATATATTACCTGCTTTGTACAAACCTGGCGGCCCATATAAGGGGTCTTGACCAGGCAGTGTGGCTTCCACAGATTTCTAAATATATGCTACTAACACCTCTGTTTTTAATACTAACACAGTCATTTGTGCCATTAAATTATATTAATTCGGTGTGAATTGGGCAGAAAATAATGTTCTTTAACCTATTTCCTTGTGAACGAATGTTATTTTTTATTGGGTGGTAGTAAAATACTGCATTATGGGCACTAGATGGAGCTGAGAAGCATAAGAAATATACAGTTGAACCTCTGATTGCGAGCATAATCCGTTCCAGGAGTATGCTCGTAATCCAAAGTACTTGCATATCAAAGTGAGTTTTCCCATTGAAATCAATGGAAATGAAAATAAATTGTTCCACATTGATTTCAATGGGATGCAATACCGAATGCAGCCAGAGGTGGAGGGGGCGCCAGAGAGCGCTAAAAATTTCCGAAAAGGCCCAAGGACACTTAGGCTTGTTTCCTGCGCCCCCGTACCTCAGGCCAAATGAGGTACTGCAGGCCAATATTCGGCTTTTCTCGGCTCCTGCATCCATGTACCTCAGGCCGAATTAGGTACTGCAGGCCTATTTTCGGCTCTGCTTGGCTTCTGCGCCACCGTACCTCAGGCCAAATGAGGTACTTCAGGCCTATTTAGCTTGAATTCTGCTCGTCTTGCAAGTCAATACTCGCAAACCGAGTCAGAATTTAAAAAAAAAAGTTGCTCGCAAATCAAAACACTCTCAAACCAAGTTACTCTTAAACCGAGGTTCCACTGTATATGTCTTTGTAACAAATTAAACAGTTATAAAGAAAGGAAATTAGCAAAC
This sequence comes from Rana temporaria, assembly GCF_905171775.1. Lineage (NCBI taxonomy): Eukaryota > Metazoa > Chordata > Amphibia > Anura > Ranidae > Rana > Rana temporaria. The sequence continues at coordinate 108,915,600 of NC_053492.1, forward strand.
AAATATATACATTGGTTACATATATTTTTGTCCTTCTTGCATTCTCTAGAATTGTTACACTGTATCTCTTGTTACAAAGATGCATATTTCCTGTGCTCCTCATGCAATCCTTTTTATAAATATACCTCTTAAATATTCACCTATATGTAAGACACAAAGCAAAAAAGGCTAAAGCAGATTAGGCACATTGTATATCAAAACTTCATTGTATTAACAGTTTAGTGTGGTCTGACAGAACTCTAGGCATTTGTAGACAGCCTGATCCCTGTCTTTGAATAGTTGTTTTTCCAACACAGAGGAACCTACACTGGCAAATGCCACCATCTTTTACTTTGTGGACTGTCAAGATAATACGAAAGTGACAAGAATTGGGAATAAACTATAACCTTTGTCAATGTCACTTTTTCTGGACAATTTGGTTTTCCTTCAGACCATAACTCCCAACTGTCATTTGAAAGGAACTGTCCCTCCTAGTCAGGCAGGCTGGATTAGCAACAAGTCTTGACAGCGAGGTACAAAGTCAGAATCCAGAAGAGTTGTCAGGGACAGGCGAGATCATACACAGACTGGCAGACTGGCAGAGTAGTCCGGGAATCAGGCAAAGTTTGAAGTTCAGCAGTTTAGCACACACCCAGCAAAACGGTTCCAGCCTGCCTGACTACGCTAACGCCTCAACCCCCAGCCAAAGTTCCACTCTGGACTAAACCTTTCAACAGCTTGGTATGTTAAAGGAAGTTGAAATTTACAGACTTACTGGCATGTTCATCAGGTGAAAACAACTAAAAAAAAAAACTATAATAAGAGACTAATGCTGCGTACACACGATCGGAATTTCCAACAAGAAAACCGTGGATTTTTTTCCAACAGAATGTTGGCTCAAACTTGTGTTGCATACACACGGTCACAAAAATGTTGTCGGAAATTCCGAACGTCAAGAACGCAGTGATGTACAACACCACGATGAGCCAAGAAAAATGAAGTTCAATGATTCTGAGCATGCGTAGGATTTTTGTGCGCCGGAATTGCACACAGAAGATAGGAATTTCCGACAAGAACTTTTCCTGTATGAAAATTTGAGAACCAGCTCTCAAATAAATGTCCAATGGGGCCTACACATGGTCGGAATTTCCGACCAAAAGCTCACATCGAACTTTTCTTGTCGGAGATTCCGATTGTGTGTACGCGGCATAATGCAACCACTACTGATAGGGATTGATCCCTATTGGAGTACATCATACAATTGCCTCTTGACTTGATGATGGAAATCTAGATAAAGGCTGATCTCTTTCAACGTTCTGGTGAGTGTATCTCCTTGGGGGAAGTGGGCCTCACGTGTTGAAGATTGGGAGTCGGTGGGCAGAGCTTTTTTGCCGAGGAAAACGGTCGTGTGTATGTTTTTCATCTAGGAAACTGTCGAGGAACTCGACGAGAAAAAGAGAACAAGTTCTCTTTTTCCTCGACGGGAGTCTCAATTTCCTCGTCGTGTTCCTCGTCGGGCTGGTTTTCGACGAGAAACACGTTCGTGTGTATGCTAAGAAACCTGCGCATGCTCAGAATAAAGTATGAGACGGGAGCGCACCTTCGGTAAAAGTAGGGTTTGCAATGGAGATAGCACATTTGTCACGCTGTAACAGTCTGAAAAGTGCAAATCGTCTCAAACTTTTACTTAACACGCAGTAACATGAGATTAGCAAAAGCAGCCCCAAGGGTTGTGCCAGTGGAATCGAACTTCCCCTGCCGTTGTATGTGTTCTACGTCACCGCGGTTGAGAACGAGGAGATTTGGTCTTGACCGTGTGTACGCAAAGCAAGCTTGTCACATTTCTCCACAAGCCTAACAAGGAACTCGTCGAGGAAAACAATGTTTTATTTACGACGAGTTCCTCGGTCGTGTGTACGAGGCCTAAGATTCAATTGTTACATCATCATATGCTGAATGTGGAGTTGGACACAGACTATTATCCAATATTAGCACTGTTATAACATTGGACTGTTACATTTAAGCAGACTGCTCCTTTGTTATTATATAATCACCCTGTATCATTATATATTTTAAACAGCTGCTGTTTTTAGGAATTTCCTGATCTGTCTAGAGTATCAGGGGATTGCATTTTTGCTTTATATATTTATTTTTCCTGTAAAAACATTAAGGTGACTCAAGGAGGGTAAAGCTATTTGGCGCTGAGTGGTGTACTTTAGGCCGGATTTGTATACCTCTTTATTTTATACTGTATATATTTATTTATAAGTGGTTGGAGGGAAGCTTCAGAAAGCCAAAGATGTTTTTATTCCAAATTATATGAGCAGACTGCAGTTCCTCTTTAAGTAGAAGGGAGAGTAAAACGTTCTTGTTTTGCAATCCTGGAGCAATGTAAAATATACACTGTACACATCAAAATATCATACTTGTATGCTTACTTAAAGTGTTAATAAATCCACAACAGTAAAATCAGTCTGTACATGCAGTAAAGCACATGCACTCACCGTGGGAACTAAGGGGTTAATCCTGCACATTATATAAAAAGGCTGTTTAATCCTGCCTTCTTTGATCCTCTCCTTCAACTGTCCCCTATCCATCTCCAGATAAGACAGAGCTTTTGGAGCCACTCTACACATGCTCAGTTTGGTGTGTATTGCTAGAGAGTTTTTTTTTTTTGGGGGGGGGCATATGACTGGCACAGGGTCAATCAGCACTGTCCAGACAGAGGGTCAGGGGTCCTGCAGCCTCATATGACAGTCAGAATAGAATGAAAACTCCTCCTACAAGCTTTAACTAGACACTGATAGAAATCATAAGACTGCTATATACTGCTAAAAAAGGTATTTAGCAGTTTATATTTACTAAAATAATTGCATTCCCATGTTCTGTGTACTGTGGGAGATCAGATACAGTGAATGCAGGGTCCTGGGTCTAGTAACACTTAAAGAGAGCATTAGCAGGTTAATGTGTGGTTGTAACGTTGCATTTTCTTTAACCACAATGCACTGCAGAAAGAAGTGATTTTTGTAAAATCCCAAGCAAATTCCACATGTCTGTTTTATACCTGCATGCCCTTTATCTGCTTATGCCTCCAACAGCTTCTGTAACTCCATCAAACCCCAACAACACCCCACCGATCACTCTAACGCACATGACTGAGTAATGCTGTGAAAACACTTTTCTCGAAATAGGCATCAGTGTCCCCGATACCGCTGTTCTATAGTCGGGAGACCTCATAGAATGTACACAGTCAGTGCAAGTAATCAATGAGATGATGAAGCACGTCGTCTTCACTGACATCTCGTTTCTTCCAAGTAATTCAAGTGTTGATTTCTTGACAATCTGCAGAGCTCTTCCCTTGTGACGATAACCTCTCCAGATCTTTTCTTATTGATCAAACCACATAGATGAAATGCTATTCCGTGCCTCAAACACACACCATTGGGAGAGAGAGGAACATCCAGACAACTTGGAGTGTGAAAGCAGCATCCTGTGATGGGGAGAATTTACTGCCAGCAAAACCTGTTACAGTAAAGACTAAGCAGCTTGCAAATGTCACAGTAATAAAATAACTTCATAACTCCAAGCCAAGTAACCTGTAGCTTTTTTTATTTTATTTGTTTTAATTTTATGCTAATCAAAGGCCCCTTGTTAAAAAGGCCCCTTGTTAAAGGGGGCTTGCAGATTTTGATAAGCTTCCCACCTGCAGACCCTGACAACCAACGACCAGGGTTGTTGTGATGAGGCCCTTGTCCTCATCAACATGGGGACAAGGTGCCTTGGGGTTGGGGGCACAAGGCCCCCCTACTCAAAAGCACCCAACATCCCTCAAGTTGAGGGCATGTGGCCTGGTACAGTTCAGGAGGTGGGGGAGGGCGTTCACTTGTCCCCACCCCCTTTTCTGACCTGCCGAGCTGCATGCTCAGATAAGAGTCTGGTATGGATTTTGGGGGGGGGGCCCACGCCATTTTTTTCAGTGTGGGGGTTTCCCCTTAAAATACATACCAGACCGAAGGACCTCATATGCTCTTGAAGAGGAAACCCATGCAGTGTTTTTTTTTTTTTCATTTGGAGTAGAGTTCCCCCTAAAGATTCATACCAGACACAAAGTGCCTGCATTGTCGGGATCAAAGTCAGATCCCCATTCATTGAAGTTGGATCAATGTCGGACTTCAAGTCGCAGGGCAAAGTCGGGTCCACAGTCGTCCAACTGTCATGACGTACCAGTGTGAACCGGGCCATAGTTTGAGATTTACTAAAAAATGGTGCACACAGAATCTGGTCCAGATGTGCATAGTAACCATGTGATTGGTTACTATGCACAATTACACCAGATTCTGCATGCACCTAGTTTTAGTAAATCCTCCCCTTAGAATCAATAGATGTTATCAGTTTTTTGATGCCCTCCAATGACCTTTGATGAGATTGTTAAGTAGGCTAAACTAGTCAGAGAAATATCAAGATTAGACAGGGTGGAAAAAGAAACGAGAAGTTTCGGACCACGATAACCTAGACACCCGATTTCCTTCTTATGTTACCCAAGACATTTCATATGCTGGTATATAATTTGCCTATGAATATAAGCAGACAATATTGACTTGTTTTACTACTGGTAAAAAAATGTAAATAGGCGATTAAGATTGTCTGCAGGTGCCTAGAACCCTATCTAACTTTGATTTTTATGGTATATTCATGATTTTTAAATATATATATATAATGTGAAAGCTGACTTGTGCTTTGAATGGCAGCAGTATACAGATAAAGATAGTAATACTAAAGGTTACAGGACTGCCTGTGCCTAGCTCTGTTTGCACAGCGGGATCACAAGTTATTCTATGGTGTTATTATAGAATTATGTTAATGCCATCACCAAGCCTGGAAAAGTCCCAGCTAATGCACAGGGAAGGCGCTCGCCTACAAAATGGGAAAAGCCACTAGCTTGTTGACTAGGAACACTGCCAATTAGTGGCTCTGGAAAACACCCAACTGGGAAGGGATTCAAAGCGCTGATGAAGGAGCAGCTATTTCCAGTAAACTGAAGATGCACCCAACTGTGGCGCTGAAGGTAAAAAAAAAAAAAAAGAACTTGATGTGCTTGAATCGACAGAGCAAGCCTAACTCCTAATCATGTGTAAAATCACTGTGGTGCATAAATATTATATCTCAATCCCTAGGTGTCGTGTAAAACCATTGAATGCAGCCCACAAACTGTTTTAAAGAATTAAATGTCCTTTGTTGTCTATTTTCACATCTGTGACTTGACCCTAAATTGAAAAAAGTTAGGTAGAGAACATAATTCTGCCCATTATATATTACTGTAATGCATTGCTTTTAAAGGCTCTGTAACATTGTAGACTGTTGGTAAAGATGTCTTCCATGGTAGTACATGTTATCATAATTACCCATGTTATTGTAAGGAAATGGTGTCATAAAAATTTGAAATTGAGTGACCACACGTGGTTTGCTTTTGTATGGAATTGTTTGCTAACTCAATTCAGATTCTAAGCAGAAAGACCCTCTTGTCTGCTTGGAAGCATGGTTATTTAGTGGAAAATTAAGACAGACCACTGCTAAATAATAAACAAGTTGATTATAAGAAAGCTCCCTCTTAATCCAAGCCCCCTGTCCACAGACCCCACAACAAGCCAGGGTTTGGAGGTAAGAGGCCATTGACCTTCTCAACATGGGTGCCTTCCTGGGGGGTCCCCCCTGGCAAGGCACCTCAAGCCCATCTTGAGGGCATATTGCCCCTTTAAATCCACACCAGACTCAAAGGGTCTGGTATGTACTTTGGGGGGGACTCTTTTTTTTTTTTCATTTTTGCTGTAGAATGTGCTAAAGTGACCCTGTCTGTGTGCTGTTCTTTTTTTTTTTAACAAGCTGTCAGTGACATGTCATTTCTTGGCAATTTTAAGCACTTTCTGTACATTAGCAGCACTTTCTGTACATCACAGAGATGTTTCCCTTCACAGGCAGGATTAGTGCACCCCCAGGCATTTTATTTAAAGGAATTGTTAACGTTTTACTGTAAGCATTTAGAATCACTGCCTCTGGCTCAATGGAATAAAAAAAAAAACTATTTAATTGGAATATGTTCCCCAGGGTAGTGTCCACCTCTCCATTCCATTTTATGACACCTCCTGGCCTGCTAGAACTAAACCCAGAGCAGTTCAGCTCATCCCCACTCGCCATAATCAGTGGCAGGTTCTTCTCCGCACAATCCCTTGGGTTCTCACAGTCCCTTGGACTCCTAGACATTCCCAGGAGATATAAGGTTACCCACAAACATCTATGTTAAAAAAAAAAAGGTTACCCACTCTCGGGTGCTTAAAGGAAAGGCAGATGTGGCTGGGCATGCGATCTGCCACTAGATGTACAGTTCTCCACTTTTAGTCTCAGCTTGCAAGCAGCCAGGTAGAAGAAGCCCAATAGCCTCTATGAAAGACCCAGTCATTGTGGAAAGCATTTCTCCAATTGCTACTTGAGTACTGTGCATGAAGTGGTGTGGCCTTTTATCTCCAGCCACCTGCCTGTATTATTAGTCCTGAGACTTCTGCAGCCACTTTCCTGTGTTACCAGCCCAGGGATCCCTCCAGCTGTTCACCTGTGTGAATGCTATGCATGAATCGATTCCACTGCATATAGGGGGTAGCGAGGATAGGGGGGCGGCACCCGGGCGCCCCTAATGGACGGGTTGCCCCTGTCAGACTGTATTGTGTCATTTTGACCATAGTTTCTCTACCAGTTAAGGCTGCATTCACATCTAGGCGGACGAAATCGCGGCGTTTTGTCGCCGCAAATCGCGGTAAAAATAGCGGCGTTTTGTACCGCGATTTGCTGCGACAAAACGCCGGTATTGTCCGCCTAGATGTGCCCCAAGATGACCCCCTCTATGGAGATGATTGCCATCTCCTAGCCGAACGCTCGAAGACGCCTGAAAAAAAGGTCCGGGACCTTTTTTCACGCGGCAGGCGTCCGGAGTTCGGCATGGAGATGTGAACCATCTCCATAGAGGGACATCTGTTTTCAGCCCTCTGGCGGCAGCGGCGTAGCGCTACAGGCATAAAAACGCCTAGGTGTGAATGGGGTCTAAGGCCCACCAACAGTATATATACTGCAGAAAGGTGACTCCGCTGCACAGGAACACGTACATGCACGTGATCCAGCGTTTCCGGGCATAGGTCACACGCAAGTGCCACCCACCCAATCTGTGCTGTCACTTGGTACAGCACAAGTCCCTCAGCAGGTCCTGGCCAATGATTTTTGGCTGGGACCTGCTGATCAGCTTAGCAAATCACAGCACAGAGCCCTGTGTTTACTAACAACACAGGGCTCTATATAGAGAGCAGTGATGTGTCTGTTCTTTTCTCCCATCTATTGGTAAATGCAGCACATATTGCACACATTACACTTGTTAGGTGCACAGTGAAAAGAGAGTGTTTTTTTTAATCATACTTAGCTAGCTGGATGCATCGTTCCGTCCCCCGCCAGCTCTTAGGCATAAAACTGATCATTCAAACACTGCTGATCGCTCGATTCTCAGTGCTCTGTGAGCAGAGAGCCAGTGACTGTCTGCTCTCTGCTCTGGCCCCCCATGTGGATCCTGATCATATGGTCGCGATCTTTCCCCAGCCTGGACCATCTCTGTGATGTCAGCTGACAGTGGGCTTTAGCCCAGTGTCTACTGAAAAGGGGTCACAGGAGTGCAGAACGAACTGCACTGCTGTGATCTATAGGAGCTTTGGCTGTACTTCTCCTTGAATCCTTTCATTGCCCCTAGATGTTAACCCCTTCCCAACCAGAGTCATTAGTACAGTGACAGTGTATAGTATTAGCAGTGATCACTGTATTAGTGTCACTGGTGATGTCAGTCAGTTCTCACCCTGTGTCAATTAGTGTCAGATTTTTTTACACACTATCACAGTCCCACTATAAGTTGCTGATCACCACCATTACTAGTATAAAAAAATTATAAATTGTAGATGCTATGGGGTTGATTTACTGAAGGCAGTTGCTCCAGAGCTTAGTAAATGAGGTAACTCTTCACTTTACAAAGAGTACATTTTTTAGAGCATTTTTGCTTGCACATGTTTGGATACTGGAAATCAGCAGAGCTTCTGCTCATTTACTAAGCTCTGGTGCAACTGCTCATGCAGAGTACAACTGCACTTTGCAAAGTGCAGTCTTTTTGTCTTTAGTAAATCCACCCCTATAACTTTCACACAAACCAATTAATATACACTTATTTGTGATTTTTTTTTTTTACCAAAGACGAGTAGCAGAATACATTTTGGCCTAATTTTATGGGGATTTTTTTTTTATTGGCTATGTTTTATAGCAGAAAAGTAAAATATAAAAGATATAAAATGTAAAAGAATGAAAACATTTTTTTTTCAAAAATTTTATATAATGAAAAATAAAAAACACTGTGGTGATCAAATACCACCAAAAGAAAGCTCTATTTGTGTGAAAAATTATATAAATTTCATTTGTGTACAAAGGTGCATGACCACACAATTGCCACCTTAAGTAGCACAGTGCTGAATAGCAAAGAAAAAAATGCTCTGGCCATGATGGAGGTAAAACCTTCTGGCGCTTAAAGGAACACTAAAGGTTTATTTTTTTATTAGATCAATTGATTGCTGTAAGCTATAGTATTTAAATATCACTTACCTCGTTTTTCCTTTTGACCTCCAAAATACAGTAATCCAGGTTTGAAAATGCCATTTCCTGTCTCTCCTCTTCTTGCTTTCCACCAGCATCTGAGCTGTTTTGCATGGTGGAAAGCAGAATGTGCTCACCCCCTCCCTATGACTACAGCCCTGCGTGAAGATGCTCTCTTATCCCTCACAGGCATGGAGGCTAAGCCTAATGGGAATTGTAGTTCCCATTAGGCCGTGATGTAGCAAGAATGAATGCGCACCGCAAACCAGGAAGTCATTCAGGAGTGACGGAGGTGAATAAAACAGCTTGATTTCAACAGGTATCAAACTAGTTATAATGCAAAACATTACTTTTTACTTTATCAGCTACTGTCAGACTTTAATTTAAGATGAAAATATTTTTGTCTTTAAGTGGTTAACATATAGAAAAGAGGAATTTGTAGTAAGTGTGATTAGTGTTATTAACAAGGAAACACATTTCCGGAACACATTTTTAAAGTTTGGAGTTGTCAGAGCGAGTTAACAAGGACGCTGTTGGCAGCTAAACTGGATATTTTACTTCAGAGGCAAGCTGGACAATATTCAGTAACGCTGTTTGTTTACAAGGCTCATATTTGCAGAGAATTCCAAGCGTCAAGCATCGTCTGCATACTACCAAACTTGATTTTTTTTCCCCAAGTATTAAATAATTTAAAACCAGGCTGTTCTTTCCTTTGTTTCTACAACCTATTTCTATTTGTATTTTCTTGGCTCCTCTTCCATATTCCTGTTGGAAAAGTTGTGGTAAACAAGCAGCAGGATGTTTGCACACTGCTGGTCCTCGAGTTGAGGAAACAAATGAAATTTCTAAACGTCTGCCAGCCAACGGGGATCTCTCCACATCCTCACATCCACTGAAGCTGCAGGAGTTTATAAAGAAGAACCCTGTGAGGGATGCAGGAAGGAGGAAGGAAGTGTAAGGATAAGTATGTATTTGTGACTGCAGACAGATGCCTGATGTGACGTCTGGTGCACATGAACTTAGTGTGCGTAGGTTCCTAGATCGTGAAGAGATACATAAGGCCCAGGCTATACATTTCAAACACCCTTAGGCCTCGTACACACGATAGGTTAAACAGAGGACAACGGTCTGATTGACCGTTTTCATCGGTCAAAACCGATCGTGTGTTGGCCCCATAGGTTGTTTAACCATCGGTTAAAAAAAAGCGTTAAATGTAACCGATGGATTCCTAACCGATGGGAAAAAAACTATCGTTAGTAGGCACAACCATCGTTTAAAAATCCACGCATGATCAGAATCAAGTCGACGCATGCTAGGAAACATTGAACTTCGTTTTTTTCAGCACGTCGTGTTTTACGTCACCGCGTTCTGACACGATCGTTTTTTTTTTACCGATGGTGTGTAGGCGCGACGGACCATCAGTCAGCTTCATCGGTTAACAGATGAAAACGGTCCATCGCACCGTTCTCATCGGATGGACCGATCGTGTGTACGAGACTTTACACTTCATCTTGTTTCATAGCCCCCTGGTGACATCTGAAAAGGTTGCAGGCTCAGGCTTCTTCTCAGCCAGCTTTCTCCAATCGACCTCTTATGGCAACCAAGTCACATCTGTGCAGGTTGTGCTATCCTCCTAAGATCTGACTCCATTTTGATATGCAGTGACATGTAACAAAGAATAGAGGCCATTAACTCACTTACTGCCAGATCAGCTGTCACTGGGGACAGTCTGACACACTTCTGATTATTAACTCAACTGCTGCCGTGGCTCCACTTTTTTATATAAGCGTAATAAAGAACATGACCTTTGCACTATTGTTCACATTCTAAATGCACATAGTGGGTAGAGTCTCCCGCACACCAGATGTGAAATGCTACCTTAATTTGATGCTCAAACAGGCATCTCAAGATCAATGTGATGATTCAGTGGGCTTTAGAAATATCATAAATATGCCATGATGATCGTGTGATGCCTGCTTGAAGCCAGCAAATCAAATCTGAAGTACAGACCCATGTGCCTCATTCTAAAATGGCCTTTCCCACACACCAAAAGCCAACGGGAGAACAAAGAATCTCACATTGATTGGGTTTTTAATAAATAATGGGAAACAAGTGTGTTAATACTCTTATGCCTTGTACACACGACCAGTTTGAAAACCGGTCGTGTGTATGTTCCCTAGCAGTTTTCTCGACCAAAAAACTGCCCGCAAAAAAATTAAAACCAGCTCTCTTTTTTCTCGTCATGTTTCCCGTCAGTCTTTTTCTTGTGTGTATGCTTTTCCAAGGGGGGAAAAACCATGCATGCTCAGAATCAAGTATGCAGCCCAAAAGCAGCCCAAAGGGTGGTGCCATTTGAAAGGAACTTCCCCTTTATAATCCCGTCATACGTGTTGTACGTCACCGGTTGGTCAGACAGTTTTTTGCACTAACGTGTGTATATACGCAAGTCAGGCTGGAGATGAATCACGTCGGGAAAAACTTCGTTTTTTTTTTCCCTGCCGAGAAAAATGGTTGTGTGTATGACACATTAGAATAGGGGACGTGAGCATTGAAAAGCTAGGTTGATATCATACCCATTAGCTTTTCAATTCTCATGTACCCTAGCCTAAGGCCCCATACACACGAGAGGATTTATCCGCGAATACGGTCCAGCGGACCGTTTCCGCGGATAAATCCTCTCGAGGATTTCAGCGGATTTCTCTGCGATGGAGTGTACTCACCATCGCATTGAAATCCGCGCCGATATCCTCTGGCGATGACGGGTCGCGCCGTCGCCGCGATTATGACGCGGCGACGTGCGCGACTCTGTCATATAAGGAATTCCACGCATGCGTCGAATCATTACGACGCATGCGGGGATCCCTTCGGACGGATGGATCCGGTGAGTCTATACAGACCAGCGGATCCATCCGTTGGGATGGATTCCAGCAGATAGATTTGTTTAGCATGTCAGCAAATATTCGATCTGCTGGAATCCATCCCAGGGGAGAAATATCCGCAGAAACAGATCCGCTGGAGTGTACACACCATAGGATCTATCCGCTGAAACCCATTTGCTGGGATTTTTCAGCGGATGGATTCTATCGTGTGTATGGGGCCTTAGAGTAGTAACACACATTTGTTTCCCATTATTAATTAAAAACCCAATAAATGTGTCGTTCTTTGTTCTCCCATTGGCTATTGGTGTGTGGGTATACACAACCATGTTTCTTTGTTTCTAGTGTACTTACTTGCCAGATTAAGGCAGGCCATACATGGGTCAAGTTTCGAAAGAATTTTCTTTCGAAAATCTTATTTAAGGATATTTGTTCGTATTTCGCACCATTAGTGGGCTGCAGCAACAGCCGATTTTCGTGCGACCATTGAATTTTAATAATCGGACATGTTGGACATTTTTTTGAAAAATTAACGGATTTCTAATTAATGATGGAAAAATCGTGCGAGAAATGTAATTGAAAAAGAAATGTGCATGTGCAAGACAAGAAAATTCCCAGAAAGAAAAGAAAATTCCCAGAAAGAAAAGAAAATTCCCAGACACGAAAATTCTGTAGGAACATGAGGTGAAATTGAAAGTTTGGTTGGTCGAATTTTGAAATCAATGGTGGTACCATCGGATCACAAAATGCACAAATTTTCTGATTTTCAAAATAAAATTATTTCAAAATTTGACCAAGTATGGCCTGCCTAAGGGAGTTTCTGAAGTGTCGAGGGCTATTTTTTAAACAAAATGGCCCTTCCCACAGACAATTTCAATCAGACTGGTGTCTTTCAGTACAGGCTCATATTTTTTTCTTTCATACACAGCTGACTACCTTTACCTTTGCCTTCTTTGTGGTCGTCATAAGAGGAAATGAAAGGAGATCTTCCCAAAGAGAACATAGCTCAAAAGGTGAACATGTGCTATGTTATAGAGAACATCTAAAATAATAAAGGGGAACTAAACCCACTAATTTAACTATCCACAAAGACACAACAAGACATGGTAAGTTAGTAATGTTGAAAGATCAGCTGCAGGGAGATAACAATTCTGGTGCCCAGTGCTTAGCCCTATGCCTGTCTTTGTTTAGTACCATATCCAGAGTTCAGCTCTCCTTTAAAGTGCAAATCAAGGCAATTGCTACACCCTATTAATGTGTCTTGCCTTTTACATTACATCGGCAGACAGCATTTTTGATATATCAAGCAATAATTCTAAGTCCCTAAGGGCTGCACAGGGAACACCACAATTAAATGACAGCAATTTTTCCACATCTGGTGACATCTAGTGGCATCAACACCTCTCCCCTTTTTTCTCAACCTATACAGGATAATTAACAGCATAGTACCTCCTTGTGTTACATCTACTGATTGTTTTCCAGAACCAATCTTCTCCAGGTGTAATGTGACTACCTCACATGATTTGAGCATTTCAATGATTCCTTCTCTTATGCCGCATACACACGATGGGAAATTCCGACAGCAAAAGTCTGATGTGAGCTTTGGAACAGAAATTCTGACTGTGTGTATGCTCCATCGGACTTTTGCTGTAGAAATTTCCGCCAACAAAAGATTGAGAGCTGGTTCTCAAAATTTCAGACGGAAAAAAATCCTATCGGAAAATCTGATCGTCTGTAGCAATTCCGACGTGCAAAACCCCCTTTATCCATGCGTCTAGACTCCTGATCTACCTTCAGGACACCAAGCATGTGAATTCCAATGGGGGGGGGGTGTTTTTTTTTCTTTTTAGGAAGGGATTAGAGCCAGAGGCTCGAATAGGCTTCCGAGCCCACCCAGTTGTGTAACAATAGCAAATGAGTATTCGCTATTCTTACATTGATTCTCCTCCCGGCAAATCAGGAAGTGGGTCGTGAGACCTGTTTACCGATTGGCCGAAAGGAGAAGGCTTCCTATTGGAGGAGAAGACGTACAGCCGGGGAAGGAAGGAAGAGGATAGGTAACTATTCGCCAGCACACCAAGGATCATCAATTGAGTTGAGTGAGGTTGAGTGCAACGTTTCGGAGCCACACAGGGCCCCTTCATCACTGTTTTGTGATGTGATCATTCTTTGAATAAAAACTGTTTGGACGAAATTGATGATCCTTGGTGTGTTGGCGAATATCTACATATTGCATTGGTTCCCGAATCCAGCTGACTGTCGCTACAGAACCCAAAACCTTCATAGCTTATTCCAGGAATGTGATTCTTGATTCCCCTATCCACCTTAATAGCATGGATGGAGGAATATCCACACACCCAGGCTGAATACAATGGTCCTGATGAAAAGAGACTGCATCTGATAGGATGCAGTCACTGTTTGACTGATAATTTTCCATTAGACTCTATATTTAAAGGGTAACTCCACTTTCGTGGAAAATAGCAAATAAAAAAATTAATAATATAGCATATACAATTGTGACACAAGTCATATTGTAATTTAATGTTATTAAACATTATCTTTCCTTTTCAATCTGCAGCTTTGTAATTTTCTGTGAAATAAAATGCAATATGGCTACCTGGAGGTGTTCTGTATACAGAATGTGTACAGAACGCCCCCAAGATATTTCATTTCCTGCCTGTGTGATTGGCTCACTGATTTTCCTAGAAATCTACACTAAGATACAAGTCAGATTTCAGGCATCAGTGTCCATATTCCTCACTGATTCGTATTGCGAGTCATTGGAATACTTGGAACGCATTGTGAGGGCGCAGCGTGATGACATCACGACGCTGACCTGGTTTCATAATACACTGACTCTTCCCTGTGATTGGCCCTTTTGCGTTCCAAGGTGGGACGCACGCGCGCCGCGTACATCACACGTCAGTGTCCCTGCGGTTGCCGTAGGGACCCTCGTGTCTACCGTGGCTGCGCTTGCGCACATGTCAAGAGCCTGACCGCCCCCCGCCCCCAGATTGGCAGCAGTTGTAGGTGCCGTAGATCGACGCACCGGCTGCAGTATTGAGGACGGCTATGACGTTGCTTATGCCCCGCCTGGACACGCTCTGGGGACCAATGGACACTCGGATGGTCCACAGTTAACAGGTGGCTGTTCACTTACTACGTCCTTTGCTGACAGTAGTGGGCGGCACCTGAAGTCAGTGATTGTGATTGGTTAATTCCCCTGGCTTCTCTCAGCTGTTTGCAGGCACGCTGTCATCATTGCTTATCCTACGTCCTTTGCTGACAGTAGTGGGCGGCACCTGAAGTCAGTGATTGTGATTGGTTAATTCCTCTGGCTTCCCTCAGCTGTTTGCAGGCACGCTGTCATCATTGCTTATTCTTATGTTATAAATAGATGGCGTTGGGCACTTGTATGGGTTATGCCCCAGTTGAAGAGCTCTGCCGCTCGAAACATGTCGGGTACATAGCTTATACGCTACTTGCTCATTACGCCATATTTTACTTGTGATCACTTGTACTCGTCTTTCACTGGGCTTGTACTTTTTTATCTATTTTATATATTTTTATCCAGTTTTTTGTTTATTTTGGCTTTTATATTCTATGCCTAATAAAGGCTTGTTTTGGGATTAACCGCACTATGTGAGTACGTTTTCCCTTACATGGTTTCTACGTTTGGCCTGCATACTACACTCTTTCATCTGAGAACCACACCTGCACGAGCTGTCTCCTCTCATTGGATTGGACCCGTCCTGGCGGATTAAAGGCTGGCACATCAAACAGCTTCCCCATTGACATCACGGCTGCCTAGGAGCTCGTACATGCGTGTTTGACATACCGTCGCTGACGTGTATGTCCACACTTTCCGGTAAGAGTACCCATCTTTATACTTGTTTATTTGGATACCATTATGGATTGCTGATGAGGTTCCAACTGCTTATTAAGAACATCTGAGTTCCATACCTGAGAAGATCACAACATCTTCCATTCCTCTACAGTCATTTGGTCTTTTCCACAAAGAACTTTTGACCAACTCCAAAAAAGGAAATACATTGCATATATATATTTCTTTGGACTGTATAGGCCATTTTGACCTTGGACTATCACATTTACATTTTGGAGTTACACGTATAAATTATATGGACTTCATTTGAGGTTCTCATTATCATTTATTTTTGTGTCCCCTCACTTATCACGGTGTGTTTATATTACACATTATCCAGCTAGATCTCACTTTCTAGCTGCCTTTCAGGTTATTTACCTGTCACATTACTTGGGGGTGCGTCCCCCTCTTTTTTCTTTTTTAAAGTTTCTTTGATTCTTCACTGAACTTTGATTATTTACCATATTTTTTGATTCATTTCACTGAATACTCAGCGCTGCACTTTTTCTTTTTTAGATTTCAGGCATCCCCTACAACAAAAATGTAATTTATGGTGAGATACTCCCAATAGGAAATCACATCTAAAGGGATGCAGGCCCTGCATTGTGCCTCATTAGATCCCTGCACATGCAGCAGCTGGTTGATAATTAAGAAACCACTCCCATTAGGGTGGCCATACATGTTCAATTCTCTTGTACACTTTTCCTTTAGATTTACCAAAAACATACAGTATAATATTAGGTCAAAACTAAACAACTTTCAATTGTATCCAATTAGGCAGGTCCTTGCACTACATTTAAGATAAATCTAAAGTAAAATTGTACAAGAAAATTTAACATGTATGGCCAGCCTTATGGCCCGTACACACGATCCGAGGAAGAATCGTACGATAATCGGATCATTAGTACAGAGCTGTCGAGAGCCGATCACGACAATTCATCCGATATTATTAGATCGGACAAGCACAAAAAATTTCCTTGTACGATACCAGATGGTACGATTTTAGTTTAACCAGTATAGTGGTCATCCGAAAATACAATACAAAAACATTACAACACATGACATCACTTCCGATTTTTTTTTCTGTCGTACGAGAATTTTTGTGAATTTGGTAACCTATTCAATTTATACTTGCAACTATTAAGCGAAAAAAGTCGGACGATCTGTCATCCGATTTTCTATTCTGTGTACGGGCCATTAGACTCACTTTTGCTCATGGGCATAGACAAGTACACAGACATGTCTTTAGAATTACAAAACGTATGAATCTGCAACAAAGTTTGTCAAAATCCTTGTAATGTACATAGATTATAGGGGGGAATGTTTTTTCTCAACAAAAGTGGAATTACTCTTTAAATTGACTTTTGGCGAGCCAAGTTGCAGGGCCACCCAGCCCTAAATTACACAAAATTTGAGCCACTATAGTCAGACTAAGGTTAGCTAATCTAGAAAATGTTTCCAACATTTCTGTTTACCATAAGTCCATTGTTAATCCTCGTACCCAAGATAAAACTTTCTGCGGACAAAGCGTAGGACTTTTGTCCGAAGGGCGTTGGCAGTGAACTTGTATTGCATACAAACAGCAAATAATTGCCGGGCAACAAACACAAAACTATGTGTTTTTTCAGCTCTTTAGCGCCACCCTTTGGGCTACTTTTGCTAATGTTGTGTTTTGGCGAACATTGCTTCCGAGCATGTGTGCTTGTACTTTGGCCGAAGGACTTGTGTACACACGATTGGATAATCCGACAACACACATTTGTTGCCAGAAAATTATAAAGCATGCTATCCCACATTTGTTGGCGGAAAATCCGACAATTGTCCGATGGAGCACACAAACGGTTGGATTTTCGGACAGCAACCTGCATCACACAATTCCTGTTGGAAAATCAGATTGTGCGTACGGGCCTTTAGATAGACTTCTGATGAGCAGGAGCGGCCGGAAATACATGGATCAAAATTCAGTTGGCCCCTGTTGAACCATCCATGTCCAGCTTTACACCGATGTCAAAAAACAGTGTCAAGGTGGTGATAAGGTAGACAAACAAAAGATAAAGAAAAGAGGAGATAGAATATGAATGCGCCGGAGAATGGGGATGTTAATGGCTCTCTAGGGAAAAGCTAAAACCACAACATAGGCGGCTGCAGATTGTGCGAGCACCTGTCACAGTCTAAAAGACGCCCAGGAAACCCAGGAGACTCGCATACCTTCAATATGCTACTAATGAAAGCCTTCCTACAGAGGTCTCTCATGCACCTTATCCCTTTGTCACACACACTTTGTCAGCACTGAAATGTATTCTGCAGCAGTAAAGCGTATAAGGGTATAATTAAGGTGAAGAAAAAGAAGGAGTAAGAATGAAATACAAGAAAAAGATCATTAACTCCTTTTCTTTTCTTACTAATATTAGGAGGAATCATTTGTGAATGAGGAACAAAAGCTCAGAGGAAAGACAGGAAGGTTTAAAAGTATGAAACTAGCGTTTCGGATTCTAAATCTCTGATTTGCTCCAATAATTACACTGTGGCATATATGAAAGCAGAAAGTGTCTGATCATCAGATAGAACAGGAGCACTGGCCCTGATCCCTACCTCCCCCCACCTCCAGGGGAGGCTGGAATCCCCGCAGCCATAAATCTCAGCCCACACTCATAGAATCTCACCTGCCTGCAAATCAATTCCCGAATGCTTACATCTACAGAGTAAGCATATTTCATGTACACCATTGAGACTGGGAATGAGCGTGGGAGAAAAAAAATGGGAAGCAGAAGGAGAAATGAGAACAGGTATCTAATAGACAAGCCCGAATTTAAAGGAACATTTTTCTTTTTGTAGACACGGGAGGGTTGCAGTGGTATTATTATTGCTTGCTCCGCCTTCCTTTTTGCATTCCAATTTATTTTATGTTATAAGACCAGGGCCGTCTTTACCGCAGGGCAAATGGGGCAGGTGCCCTGGGCCCTGTCACTGTTGGGGGCCCAAAGCAACCCCCTTTGAAAAAAAAAAAAAAAAAAATTTTTTTTTTTTTTTTTTTTTTTGGGGTCCGGAGGCCCCCAGGGGCCCGGAGGACCCCAGGGCCCCAGATGGCAACCCCCCCTTTTTTTTATTTATTTTTAAATAATAAAAAAAATTATATATTTTTATTAAAGGGACAATTTTTTAATATATTTTTATTTTATTTTTTATTAAAGGGCCAATTTTTTTTAGAGGTCTGGGGGTCCCCAGGGGCCCATAGTTCCCCAGGGCCCCGGATGACAACCCCCCTTTTTTTTATAAAAAAAAAATATTTTTATTTATATATTTATAATTATAATATTTATATATATATAAAAATGTTTATTATTATTATTATTATTATTATTATTATTATTATTATAGGACCCAGAGGTCCCCAGGGCCCCGGATGGCAACCCCCCTTTTTTTTATAAAAAACGTTTTTTTTATATATTTTATTTCTTTTTTTTTTTTTTATATATATATATATATATATATATATATATATATATATATATATATATATATATATATATATATATATATAATATTTTTTTTATTAAAGGGCTCAGAGGTCCCCATGTGGCAAACACCCTTTATCTTTTTTATAAATGTTTATTTTTTTATTTTTGTTTATATATTTTTTTTATTTATTTTTTATTTAAGGGCCCAGAGGTCCCCAGGGCCCTGGATGGCAACCCCCCCTTTTTTTTATAAATGTTTCTTTATATATATTTTTTATTAAAGGGCCCAGAGGTCCCGGATGGCAACCCCCTTTTTTTTGTAATTTATTTTTATTAAAAAAAAAAATATTAAAGGGCCCAGAGGTCCCCAGATGGCAACCCCCTTTTTAAAATATATTTTTTTTTATTTCTTTTTTTCTTTTTATTAAAGGGCCCAGAGGTCCCCAGGGCCCCGGATGGCTACACCCCTTTTTTATATATATTTTTCTTTATTTCTTTCTTTTTTTGTAAAGGGCCCCCCGCTTCTAAATTTGCGGCAGCCCCCCCCCCCCCCCCTGCTTCTCAATTTCAGGCGGCAGCACCCCCCATCCCGGTTCTCTGCTCCAGGGGGCCCATGCCTGAAGCTGTGCAAGTGGCCCCATAATTCCTGATGGTGGCCCTGCCTCCCGTTAAGCCCCTGTGCTGCCCACAAACCAGGCTGAAAATCATCAGCGGCACGCAGCCAGTGACAGTACTGCTTCCCTTCCCAGTGTTTTAAAATGTACAGCACCCCTGGCTTCCCTTTAGACGTGCACTTCTCCCTTCCTGCCACTGGGTGCTGCTTGCATATAAAAGTGAATTAGAATGTGATTTTATAACATACCCAGTTTGCTCTTCCCGAGGCTGACTTCTTCATGTCCTGCTCCTCAAGGTATGTCACTGTTTGCTAATCTATATTGTAAATTGAAGTTTTCTGTAGAGTGTGCCCAAAGTCTTTATAATATTTGATGATTCACTGCAGGTCTGGTCAGTGTTTTAAAAAGTTCCTCTATTTTACACATGGCATGGGGGTCACAGCACCGTCTGTCCATTCTGCTTTAGCACCATGGGACCCCCATGCCATGCCATGTGTAAAATAGAGGAACTCTTTAAATCACAGACCAGACCTGCAGTCCAGGCTGAGTAAAGCCTCAGAGTACATGACATTACTGTCTGTATTTAACTGCTTGATGGGCTTATTTTGGGCCTGGCTGCAGGGCTCAAGTCCTGCGGGAACGCGTGGGAACGGAGTCCCTGCACTTTTTTCACAGCAGGAACGCGGTTCCCTTTGCAGGAGTAGAGCAGCTGAGCCGCCTGAGCCAATCCTTCACTAAGCGGTGATGCCCAGCTCGAGTCACTGTCAGGGGCAGGCGAACCTTAGTAATCCGTTATATTACTGGCTGCTTCCTGTATATGGATTCATCAGGTAGTTATTGCGGGATTTAGAAAGAACTTGCTTAAAGTTCTTTCTAAATCCCACGATAACTCACGGCAGACCTCCGCAATGTCTCCTGGGAACAATGACAAAAGCTCCCAGGAGACATTGCGGCATCGAGGAAGTGACGGAATACCCGCACACTACCTGATGAATCCATATACAGGAAGCGGGCAGTAACAAAGGATTACTTAGGTACAGTGGATCGGGAAAAAAAAAAAATGCGGTTTAGTAATTATGCATATGTGCGTATCATTTTTTTTTTGGTGGGGGGAGTAGATCTTGGGTGGGAGTTCCCACACTTTTTTCCCCAGGACTTGACCCCTGCCTGGCTGGTTCACATGTATGTGTTTTGGCGGCCCACATTTGCGCAGGCACAGCAGCCCATTCATTTGAATGGGCCGCCATGCCTGCGTTTCCTGCAAAGAAAATCGCATGCCTCATGTAATAGGCTGCGCACACGGCACGCCTATGCCCATCAAGCACTGAAATGCAGCACTGTCTGTCCATTCTGCTGTCTGCTGTGACTTATCTGCAGTTCCCGCACTGTCAAACTTGCTGCATTTTTAGACGTTTAGGTCACGCTTTTAAAAACACAGTGCGTTTGTGTGTGCAAGAACTGCAGGTAAGTAGCATGGTGCAAAAGCAGAATGGATTTCAAGGCAACTGTATTTTTAAAATGCTGAATGCACCTTTTTTCTGCAGGAAACAAAGGCATGGCAACCCATTCAAATCAATGGGCTGCTGTACCTGCACAAATGAGGACCGCCAAAACATACATGTGAACCAGCCAGGCCCAAAATAAGCTGGAGGGGGGCCCAAAAAAAATGTTTGCCCTGGGCCCAAACCATATTAAAGACGGCCCTGTATAAGACATGCAGCAGGGCTATTTTGACAGACTTAGATCAATTTTACTGAAAATAATGTTGAGAACAGCAAGAACAAGCCTTGTAAGAAAATAGATATGGACACTCCCCCAAGGAATTGCTCGCTGATGAACTCTAGAATATATAGAATTACATGTCGGGTCCAAATCCCTCACCACGTAATAACTTATGTCGAAGTGACTGAATTTTCTATGTTACGGTATACTGTGGCTTTACAAATTTTCATTGTATAACTCTTGTTCAAGATTTCTGTAAATGCTTTTTACCTTTAAAATAAAATAAAATTCACTTGGAAAAAATGAATAAAAAAATAGATATGTTTCAAATTGAACTCCTATATTTGATACATCTGGGGTAGTTGCGTTGTCTTCTCTACGGTGTAAAAGTCCATCTTAACTATCATAAAGTGAAGGACCATGCTATGTTTGCGACACTGCTTGTAATGTCCAGGTTGCAAGTCAAAGCGCAATCTAATTGTTTTTGTTCTAAAGGTTTTTTTGGGGGAGTTTGTGGGAACTTGTGTTACCCTTGGAGAGATGTCCCCACACTTCCTGTCCAGAAGGATCAAGAAAGCAAGAGCAAAACAGGTCGAAGTCAGTGGAGAACCCACTAGAATGGGTGTCGCCAATGGAAGATTTCCCCGAACCTTCTGTTCTGATGACAACTGTAAAACGCTACATTTCCTCTCACTTTCCATCCTAATATAAGAACAGAAAGTGAGGCCTCGTACACACGACCGTTTTCCTCGACAGAATCCATCAAGAAACTTGGTGGCAGAACTTTTTTGCCGAGGAAAACGGTTGTGTGTATGTTTTTCATCGAGAAAACTGTCGAGGAACTTGACGAGAAAAAATAACAACAAGTTCTCTTTTTCCTCGTCGGGAGTCTCAATTTCCTCGTCGGGCTGGTTTTCGACGAGAAACACGTTTGTGTGTATGCTTAGAAACCCGCGCATGCTCAGAATAAAGTATGAGATGGGAGCGCACCTTCGGTAAAAGTAGCATTTGTAATGGAGATTAGCACATTTGTCACGCTGTAACAAACTGAAAAGTGCAAATCGTCTCTTACCAAACTTTTACTTAACACGCAGTAACAGGAGATTAGCAAAAGCAGCCCCAAGGGTTGTGCCAGTGGAATCGAACTTCCCCTGCCGTCTAAGAGGAAAATTGGCTTGTCGAGTTCCTCGACAGCCTAACAAGGAACTCGACGAGAAAAACAATGTGTTTCGTCCGTCGAGTTTCTCGGTCGTGTGTACGAGGCTTCAGATAATATTTTTGGAGCTCTATCTCTATAATTCAACAAAGTAAATATGCTACCTCAATGACATACTGTAGTGGAGTTGACTTACTAAAGGCAAATATGCTATTCATTTTGCAGAGGAACCTTCCATAAGCTTAGTAAACAAGGTTAAGCTCTGCTGATTTTTATCATCCAATCATGTGCAAGCAAATATACAATACCCATTCACATGAATGGGTATTGGTTGCACCACATTAACTATACTAAAAGAAAATGCCCTTGTAAAGAGAACAGACTTTTAAGGGGAATCAACCCCATAATGACAGATCAATCACTTAAAAAAATGGAGGCCAAACCTGGATTGTGCTAATTGAGAGACAGGGGCTCAGCATGCTAACTGATATATCAGTCTGCAAATAAACTAAGGAATAATGTTATTTTGGGCAAACACCATACCTACCATTAGGTCCATTACTGTACACTGAAAACCAGAATACTGACACTTTTGCATATAATTGTGTTACCCATAGTGACCCATGACATCCATAGCCCCCGTTTACCCCTATGAACCACTAGCTATGTTCAGCTTCTATTTTCCACTGTCCTGTCTATCACTGTCTGCACCGATGACTTCTTTGTTGCTCAGCTCATCCCACACAGCATGTCATTCCTCTTAGATTAATGTTATGTGACAGATATGGGATCTCCGATGGGGCACTGGGAGACACAAATACCATCTCATCAGCTGGCAGGCTACATATGGTATCCTGACTCTTCTCCCTGCTGACCAGCTGCTCCCTGGTTGACTCTTCTCTCCTATGCTGTCATTTCTCCTTGTTGTCACTGTGATGCCAATTAACCTGTTAAATGGGACAGGGCTGGAGAAGAGTGCCACTGCAATCATATACTAAGCTTTATGTATTCCTCCCACTGTTCAGCTATGACGCCTGCTACAGAGAATCCAACGCAGCACTACAAATACGAGTTTCCTCATTAAAGCACAGAAGATTGTATATATACAATATACATTCATAATTATTTAATCCTATCCTATTAGTTAAATAAGATCTTGTAAAGTCAAGAATGTAAGACTTGCAAAGGTATATGTAGACTGTATTCAAGATTTCATGGTAGATACAATAAGATATTAATGATACAATTATGTTATAATCTAAAATACATTAATAAAATAATTTAAACAGAATACCTCACTGATTGGAATTAAATATTTCTTTTTATCCCAGCCCAAGGAGTTCAGATGTGTTCAATTTTCGTGGAAGCCATAGCAAAAATTCTAGTTTGGTACAATCCAGGGAAATATGAATGTTTATATTCATAGTAGAGGTGAACCCTGACTGTATGACATTTAAGTGTTTTGTGCCATAAACCATTAATATGTTTATTATTTATTCTAGAAAATAATTTCCACTTTTTTCATCTTTTGTTGCATCTCAGCGCTCCTTTTTACCTCTAGCTACTTTCGGCCACTTACGGTCTACATGCACTAGTTATAATAGCTGGCTGCATATCATTGCTCTCAACCAAATTCCTAAAAGGGAAAAAGGGTACATGAAAACTGTGCAATAAGCTCCAGCGTGGTTATTTAACAGTCCCTACCCGAACTACATGTAAGAAGCTGACAGCAGACAAAAGCAATTGGTAGACAGGAACAGAGTGTTGTCACCCTATAACAAAGTGCCTGGACATAGACCTTCTTCATAGCAGGATCATCAGGTATTATTTTTATAAAATGAGTATAAAAAGAGTTAAATCAAGTTTTGAAATTACATTAACATGTTAAAGATTATATGAAAATGTTTGTGATTGGCTTTATGCACTGTATGTTTTTGGTCAGGACAGTGGCTAATCACTTCTTTTGTAGCAGCACTAAGATTGTCAGTTCCAATCCCAACCATGGCATTACCTGCCTGGAGTTTGCATGTTCTGCCTGTGCCTGGGTGGGTTTCCTATGGGTACACTGGTTTTCTCCCACACTCCAAAGACATGCTGGTAAGTTAACTGGCTCCTGCCTAAACTGGCCCTGAGACCCCTTTTACACTGGGAAGTTTTTCAGGCGCTTTAGCGCTACAAAAAGCGCCTGGAAAAAGCCTCATCTGCAATCCCAATGTGAAAGCCAGAGTGATTTAAGAGCCCTTTCACACTGCCAGTGCCCGAAAAACGCTGGTAAAGCTCCGCAAAAAATAGCGGCGCTTTACCAGCAATTTTCAAGTGCTAGCGGGGCATTTTTTCAAGTGCTAGCGGCATTTTTAACCCCCGCTAGTGGCCCACAAAGCGCCGCTGCAAAGGCGCTTAATTTCAATGCGAAGGGGCGGCTTTAGGAGCGGTGTTTTCACTGCTCCTAAAGCGCCGCAAAAAGCTGCTTACTGGACTTTTTTTGACGCCCTGCCAGCGCAGTGCCTCAGTTTGAAAGCACTCAGACTTTCACATTGGGATTGTAGGTGAGGCTTCTTTCAGGCGCTTTACTGGCGCTTTTTTAATGCTAAAGCGCTTGAAAAATGCCCCAGTGTGAAAGGGGTCTAATATGTGTATGTATGAATGTGAGTTAGGGATCTTAGATTGTAAGCTCCTTGAGGGCAGGGATATGTAAAGCACTGTGTAAATTGATGGCACTACAGTAAATGTAATTGATAGAGCTATATAAGTACTGTACAGTAAAACCTTGGTTTGAGAGTAACTTGGTATGACAGCGTTTTGCAAGGAAAGCAAAATGTTTTAATACATTTTGCCTTGATATACAAGCGATGTCTTGATATAAGAGTAGCGTCATGTCACAACTGAGTATAAAAGAGAAGAGAGGAGCCTCTAAATGTAGCAATATGGTTACATTTAATGATGGTACAACATTTAGCGACTTATTGCTACACTTAGAGGTGCCTCTCTTCTTTTTTATACCCTGTAAAAAAAATGCTTTGATATACAAGTGCTTTGGATTACAAGCATGTTTCTGGAACGAATTATGCTCGCAGTCCAAGGTTTTACTGTAACTGTAATAAAATATTTTAAAGCTGAAGTCCAGGTATGATTAGTGTTGCCACCTCATCCCTTTAAACCCAAACACATATGCATTACACAGGTTCTGAGGCTAATGTAATGCAAATAAGGCACAGAGTGAGTTTAATTACCACCTCAATTAGCCAACGAATCTGTGTAATTAATATGTGTTCGCTTTTAAAAGGGATGAGGTGACAACCCTAGGTATGATCTTTATTTAATAGTCAGTAGTGCCATCTATAACAGTGATTGTCACCTTCCTCAGGTATGACATATGTCTACTTACATTAGTCCAAGCTGAACTAATGTAAGTAGGCATATCTCATACCTGAGGGATCACTGTGGAAGGTGACAATCACTGTTGTAGATGGCACTACTACAATGATTGGCGCAATTTTCCTTTCTGCATAGTGACTACATGGGGTCACTCACTCCACAAAACAAGATACGCCTGAAGCTAGGCTAGGCTAGTACGCCGTCGGATCTAAGGTGCATATTTACGCTGGCCGATAGGTGGCGCTTCCGTCGATTTCCGTTTCGAGTATGCAAATTAGCTAGATACGCCAATCCACAAACATACGTTCAGCCGGCGCATTTTTTTACGTCGTTTCCATAAGGCTTTTTTCGGCATAAAGTTACCCCTGCTATATGAGGCTTAGCCAATATTAAGTATGGACGTCGGGCCAGCGTAGAATTTTCCGTTGTTTGTGTAAAACGTTCGCGAATAGGGCTTTGCGTAGAATTACGTTCACGTCTAAAGCATTGGCTTGTTGTGGGTTAATTTGGAGCATGCGCACTGGGATACCCCCACGGACGGCGCATGCGCCGTTCAGAAAAAACTTCATTTACGTCGGGTCAAGACGTATTAACATAAAACACGCCCACAACTTAGTGATTTGAATTACGCGCCCTTACGCCGACACATTTACACTACGCCGCCGTAACTTACGGCGCAAATTCTTTGTGGATACGGGAAATACGCTGTAAGTTACGGCGGCATAGTGTATCTGAGATACGCTACGCCGGACGTAAAAATGTGCGGCGCTACGTGGATCTGGCCCTTCGTATCTTGGCAAGTATGCATTTGGGAAAAGAGGAGGGTGGGATCTATTAGGCTGGCAAAGGGAGCACAAAAAAATAAAAAGCATGCAGTTTATCAGAAAGTGCACAAATTCTTTAGGCTGACCCTATAAAACTTCACTGAAGGTAATGTTACTAGTGCTTGTATGCTAGCTCTGATTCGGAGGAATGGCTACTTTTTCAGCTGCTTATATGACTTGTTTCAGATTCCCTGTAAGTATTCACTACACGATTTAGACTGGGGAAAGCTAATCGGTGGTTCAGGAGTCAATGCTGACTTTTTCCTGCTTCTGATGTTGCTTGTTGAGTATTCTGTACAGTACAGGTGCTGAGCAGTAATGTGCCCGGCTGCCCGCCTTGTCTGGACACCTCCTTAATTATACACTTTCACAGGCCTGGATCCAGCCTAAGGCTGACTAATGTTTTCCTCAAACCGTGTATTATTATTACTTCAACATTTTTAGGTTTTATTAGAAATAATACATTGCAAAAGAAATTTGAACAGATCATGTGAAATGCAATGCTAAAAGGGTACAGTAATCTATACCAGGGAATCAGATTTCATCTTTTAACAGTTTTGTGCAGACAGAAGAAGGGAAGACTACTGATGACTGATTGCTATGGACTGGTGCACTTGCCTTTTTACCTTACAACGGTATTAGCGATTTGCCCATTCTGTGTAAAGCAACAGGTTTGCTTTAATCCCCCTTTTAACCCCAACAGTCATACAGTATATAATGTCCTGTAACAACGTTTCCGGTTGAGAGCCAAAAGTAAATACCTGCTACCTAATGCATGAGTTATGATTTATGGCTTACAAATAGCTCTGCACTTATTCCTGGAGGTTAGATGGGTCAGTGGAGGCATAAGATGAAGGCAAGCATATGCTTCTACAAGTCTAAAGTCAGCAAAACCTACCTCTGCTTCAACAGTTCGACAACCGCTGGGTCCCCCAATGGCGTTGGCAACCTCACTCTGGCTTTTTCCAGGGGTGGGAGGGTTCCTTTTTCGGCCATATTGATTGTCCAATGTGAGGTGACGTTGCTCTGTGCCTGCCTGTGCAGGAGTTCAGTCATTCTGGAACACAGGCACTCTGTCTCTTCTGCGGTAAAGAGCCTGCCTGCGCACAGTTTATTATTTTTTTCCTTTAGTGCCACAGGGGCAACCCGACTTACAGCGCGACTTGTAACAACTTACAACGCGACTTAAAGTTGCCTCCAGGACAGGTGACTTTGGCTGTGGCCAATCACAGAATAATCAGCTCTGTGGGAGGGAGGGGTTTGCCTGGGTAAACTATTTTCTCTTCCTGTAAAGTTGCTTCAGTTAAGATGGAGATCCGACTTTGGAGGCAACTTCCATTGAAATCTATGAGTACAAGTTACCTAGAAGTCGCCTTGAAGCAATACAGGAAACTTTTTTGAAGTCGGAGCGACTTTGGTAGTGTGCATTGACTAAAATGGGATTTCTGATGTCAAGCGACTTGGGGCGACTTGAGGTCTGACAAGTCGGATCCCAAGTCGCTGTAGTGTAAACGGGCACTAAAGTATATGCAAACTCTAACAATAAACATCTATTTTTGATTCCTTTTGGTCTGGTAATATATAGAGATGTAGCGAAATTTCCAAACATATCGGTCCAAAATTGTGTTTTTGGCATTTTGCCGATAGAGGAAAAAGGTTGAAAACGCATCCAATTTTCCCGCGATTTTACCACTAATTTACTGTGCTTGTGGTGTGTTTTCCATAGGTCATGAGACTCAAAAACTACTCCAAAAATGTAACACGGGTGTGTTTTTGATAAGTTATTGCTGCGTCTTTAAACCTTTTTAACGATGAGGTGTGTTTTTGGTGCGTTCTTTTTTAACTGACCAAAAATCCAGCAAGCAAGATTTTTAACACCACGAAGGAAGCGCAATGAACCAGTGTGAAGACATACATAGAGTTTAAAGGGATGCATTTTTCTTGAGCTTTTATTTCGCTAAAGATGATGATAATGGCTGACAATAAATTTATATTCATTTAAATTCATGATATTAATTAAAATGTTTAATATACAGTGGAACCTTGGTTTAAGAGTAACGCTGTTTATGAAAGACGGGCAACTTTTAACCACTTAAGGACCGCCTAACGCCGATATACGTAGGCAGAATGGCACGGCTGGGCACAATCACGTATCCATGCTATTTTTCTCAATGATTTTCATCCATATTGCAGACATTACCATATTTATCGGGGTATAGCGCGCTCCCGCGTATAGCGCGCACCCCTAAAGTTGCCCGAATTCCTGTGGAAAAAACGTTTTTTTGTACTTACAGTTTTGGTGTCTTGCGCGGCGTCCATCGGCGGCCTCGTCGGGTCCGGCGTCCGTCTGCGGCTTCGGGTGTCCTCTTCGTCAGGTCCGGCGTCCTTCTGCGGCGTCCTCGCGTCCTCCCCGCTCGTTTCCCGCGCCGAGTTTGAATACTGCGCCGACATATACCGAGCGCAGTACACTCGTGTATCGTCGGGCAGGCTCGGCAACTCTCGCGCTGACGTCCTGTACGCTCAGGACGTCAGCGCGAGAGGCGCCGAGACTGCCCGAAGATACACGAGTGTACTGCGCTCGGTATATGCCGGCGCAGTATTCAAACTCGGCGCAGGAAAGCGGGTATCGGCGTATACCGCGCACCCACGATTTTGCACTGATTTTCAGGGCAAAATAGTGCACGGTATATGCCGATAAATACGGTACATTAAAGCCGCAAGCAGTTTTAAATTACTTTTTTCTTATAGTAACACCCAGCAGGTACGATATTTAAAGGAATTTTTCAATTTTTTTCTCACTTTAAGCATCATTAAAATTGCTGTTCCAGAAAAAACGACCGTTTTTAAAACTTTTTTTTCCATTGATACATGTTCCCTGGGGCAAGACCCGGGTCCCCAAACCCATTTTCCGACAATAACTTGCATATTAGCCTTTAAAACTAGCACTTTTGAATTCGAACGTTCGAATCCCATAGACTTCAGTGGGGTTCTAAAAGTTCGCGTGAACGTTCGGTCCGTTCGACGGTTGTGGTGCGAACCGAACTGGGGAGGGTGTTCGGCTCATCCCTACTTACCACCACCACCTGTTATATATGAATGCGACTCACAGGAGGTCTTATGGTCTAACACCTGAAAGATGTCATTTGTACTCATGAGAAAACGATTCAGAAGCTTGTTAGAAGTGAGGGCAGGGACATATTTTTTTACTCTATTAATATGATTACTTGACTGCACGTCTGCTGGTTGATAGACTGGTGCTCTGACCTTGGTCTTTCTACCAGCGAATACACAGGGGTAATGTTCCGCTGCACCTGGCCTCTCTCACTGCCTCACCTCCCACAGCTTGTCACCTATTTAACATTTCAATGTGGCGACATAAGGGCTCAATAATCCACAGGGTCAATAATTCATTAACGTTCCGAGTGATTAATGGCAACGGCTAAGGATTGGTAAATGCGAGCAGAAAGCAGGCAGAGCCTGGATATCAACGTCCATCCATCCAGATGACCCTGCTGCAAGGTTGTCTGGATTAATGGAGGGTTGGTGTGAGGAGGGAGCTGTATGTTTAGTGAAGCCCCTAATAGCTCTGCCAAGGGGATCCCAAGGGGGGAAAATGTTTTAAGTGCAAATGGGAATGAAATTCTGAATATGTGCATTTTAATAGGACTCTATAATAAGCACTCAGCCACAGGCAGCCATATGGGTGTATGCTTGTGACAGTTCTGTGTGTAAAGAGCAGCGACTTACAATGGTACTCACCATCTCTCGAGTGAAAGATCACATTAGTAAAATACATATGTATGTCCACAGGAGATGGAAGATGTGTACATTTATATATTCGGAATGCACAATACGCCTAATGCTCCCAAAGTGCTATCATAAATTCAATGTCCAACCAACAAAATCCACATAGCATATTCTGACTTAAAGGAATAAAAATGATAATGAGGTTGGTATGGCAGGGGGGATGGTGTATGGGTGAGCAGATTATATATGATTCTTCTGGAGGGCAATGAAAAAATATTGCTTTAATTCTTGTGTGTTCCTGAAACTAAAGGGGAAATAGTTTGAATATACAATACATAATGTATATACAATATAATGTAACACAGGCACTGTATTGTCTATATAAGACACTTAGGGGGCTATGCCCAGGGAGCGGGATCAGATGCTTGTGGCATAAGAATATGTTTACAATCTGTAGTTATATATTTTGCTTTCTCTGGACATTTTTTAGTTCATCCAGAAGCAGAATGGTTGCTGGGAGCAATCACAAGCCTCTCTGTAACCGAATAACGCAGTGGGGGTTATTTACGGAAGGCAAATCCACTTTGCACTACAAGTGCAAAGTACAATTGCAAAATGCACTTGAAATTGCACTGAAAGATCACTTAGGCCCCGTACACACGACCGAGTTTCTCGGCAGAATTCAGCCAGAAACTCGATCGGAGCCGTATTCTGCCGAGAAACCCGGCGTGTGTACACTTTCGGCCGAGGAAGCCGACGAGTTCCTCGTTGAGCCAAATAGAGAACATGAGAAAAAAAGAGGGGTTAAAACTGCGCCATAGCACCCAGACTCGTGAGTTATAAAGTCAGTTGGAAAAATAAACATCAGGGTTTGGAAAAAAGAAAGTCTATAACATTTTCCAGGGATTTCCACAATACTGATGTATGGAACAGTGGATCCCACCCAGATGGTCCACAATTATTCCGTGTGTAACTTGGTTGCCAGAGTCATGAGCTGCTTACCAGATCATAGACTTAAATCAGCGGTCGACTGTGACCCAGCCGCGGCCTTTGAGGAAAGCAGGGGGGGGGAGCCCACTTCCTAGATGTATCAATCTCTCCCCTGAGACACAGAGTTATGAGCGACGGTCCACCGTGATAAACAGCACTCAAAGTGTGAAATCCCACCACCGGTAATAGGAGCAGCTTACCAGAACTTCAATCATAAACCACAGTCGGCTGTGACCCAGCCGCGGCCTTTGGGGAGATCCCACTCCCTTGATGGAAGCACCACTTGCACCCTCGGTAATATACAATGGTGTCACCGCACTATTAGATTTGCTATGTAAGCTTTCCACAGCTGATCTGATTGTGCCTCTCCCTCCAGTGCTCCAGACGTTGGCACCCCAAGGGGCAAAAGGCAATGGTGGTGGTACCTCGGTGGAGGTACCACCACCATTGCCTTTTGCCCCTTGGGGTGCCATGGCTGGAGCACTGGAGGGAGAGGCACAATCAGATCAGCTGTGGAAAGCTTACATAGCAAATCTAATAGTGCGGTGACACCATTGTATATTACCGAGGGTGCAAGTGGTGCTTCCATCAAGGGAGTGGGATCTCCCCAAAGGCCGCGGCTGGGTCACAGCCAACTGTGGTTTATGATTGAAGTTCTGGTAAGCTGCTCCTATTACCGGTGGTGGGATTTCACACTTTGAGTGCTGTTTATCACGGTGGACCGTCGCTCATAACTCTGTGTCTCAGGGGAGAGATTGATACATCTAGGAAGTGGGCTCCCCCCCCCCCCCTGCTTTCCTCAAAGGCCGCGGCTGGGTCACAGTCGACCGCTGATTTAAGTCTATGATCTGGTAAGCAGCTCATGACTCTGGCAACCAAGTTACACACGGAATAATTGTGGACCATCTGGGTGGGATCCACTGTTCCATACATCAGTATTGTGGAAATCCCTGGAAAATTTTATAGACTTTCTTTTTTCCAAACCCTGATGTTTATTTTTCCAACTGACTTTATAACTCACGAGTCTGGGTGCTATGGCGCAGTTTTAACCCCTCTTTTTTTCTCTAGTTCATATATTTTGTGCCTTGGCACTAGAAACTGCTGCCTTCCCTTCTATATATATATTTTCCCCTTGGTTTATATATCTTTTTGTCTTGTGATATATTAATTTATATGCATTAACTATTTTTCTGGATAAGCGCAATTTTTCTTATTGCAAATAGAGAACATGTTCTCTATTTCCGCGTTGTTTTAATTGAGGAAAGTTGGCACGCCGAGATCCTCGGCAGCTTCACACAGAACTCGACGAGCAAAACGATGAGTTTTGCCCGTCGAGTTCCTCGGACGTGTGTACGGGGCCTGAGAAGTGCAGTCGATGTAGATCCGAGGGGGACATGCAAGGAAAATAAAAAACAGCAAGCTAAAATGCTGTTTATTTTCCTTGCAAGTGCAAAGTGGATTTGCCTTTAGTAAATAACCCCCAAAGTTAACTCTGCTATATAATCTTCTTTTTTAGCCCCCCCCCCCCCAGGTGTCATAGATGTCATAGCATATAAGTACATTATGGCAGACTTACATGTCAAACAGTGCCCTCCAGCGCCGAGGCGTGATCGATCAGGCGGGCTCCCGGCGCTTCCGTTTGATAGTCGGGGCCGCATGGATAATGAAAGTAACAGAAGGGCTTAAAGCTGTACTTCAGACAAATTATTGCAGCTTTGTGTTCAAGAATACTTAAAGGGGTTGTAAATGTAATTTTTTTCCCCCTAAATAGCTTCCTTTACCTTAGTGCAGTCCTCCTTCACTTACCTCATCTTTCCATTTTGCTTTTAAATGTCCTTATTTCTTCTGAGAAATCCTCACTTCCTGTTCTTCTGTCTGTAACTCCACACAGTAATGCAAGGCTTTCTCTCCGGTGTGGAGTATCATGCTCGACCCCTCCCTTGGACTACAGGAGAGTCAAGACGCCCACTAACACACAGCTCCTTTCTCTATCGGCAATGTAGAGAGTGTCATGACCCTCCTTTAGTCCAAGGCAGGTGGCGAGCACGACACTCCACACCAGGGAGAAAGCCTCCCATTACTGTGTGGAGTTACAGACAGAAGAACAGGAAGTGAGGATTTATCAGAAGAAATAAGGACATTTAAAAGCAAAATGGAAGGATGAGGTAAGTGAAGGAGGACTGCACCAAGGTAAAGGAAGCCATTTAGGAAAAAAAAATTGTACCTTTACAACCCCTTTAAGACTTGTTCAAATAACAGTGGATGTTATAACACATTAAAACACGCTTTTCATGCATATTACTGCAATGCCTAGCTGCATATGTGCATTGCCATATTCTTAATTGCAGGGTTAAAAAATAAAATAGGTAGGCTGCACGGGGCCCCATGATTTCTAGCAGCAGCCCTGTACATAACCCCTGCCTCTCATCTCAACAAGAGGTGTTTTTAGTCCATGGAGATAGCAGGGAACAATGTTAAAGCAGAAGTATAGGAACTTATCGGCTTACAGGATTTCTATCTATTTTTTTCTGCACTTATTGAACAGATATAGTAACACTTCCAACGTACACATACACTTTAAGCAGCATTCAATAGATGACAAGAGTACTTTACCTCACAATGGAATACCATTTAAAGGTCAAATACATAGGTAGCGGGCTCACAAGCAAGCCATGAGAAAGCAATGAGGTGCTTTCAGGAAAAAGAGATGGCTCTTGAGATGTGTTTACCATTGCCTTTACCATGTTCTCACATTGCATTTCCATTGCCTTGTAAAGAGACATAAAAGCAGTTTAAATGCAACAGAGAATATGCAATGTATGAAAATTAATGATAAATGTAGGGAAACATGGATCTATGCTAAGATACAGATCCATGCACAAAGTGCCCCATGTTCGCAGTATAAGACACACTCCCCCATTGTTGTCTGGTACACAAATATACTATCATTACGGCTGAGGAAAACCTGGGGTGGGCACATCGTGCCACAATGCAAAGAAAGTGTTAACAGCCTACACCATGACATCTGCTGAACACTCCGTGTGTTTCTGTCCATAATTGGTAATTAAAAATATCCATTAAAAGTTCATTGTGCTCGTCTGAAACTGGTAAAAAAAAAAAAGGTTTATTCTTGGAAGTCTGCCTTGTGAAATTATGACAGCAGTTAATGGGAATCTTAATTAACAAAAAACAAAAGTACATTTATTTTTTTCTACTTCCTTTATTTCTGTCTGCTTCTCCTCTGCCAAATGTTTATTGTGTTTAACTGTGGGGTCTCATCTGGGATGTCATGTGACTAGGATGAGGCAACCTTCTCCAGCCGCCACCGTAATCTTACATACCGCTTCACCGACACTGAGAAAACTCATAGGCTGCCATTGCTGCCCATCTTCTAAAAATACTAGTGGCCTGACTGTCTCTGGCTTCAGTATTTTCATTAAGTCACTAATCCAGACAAGTGAAGAGCAATTGAAGCTCCAACTTGTAACCTGCACAAGCCATTAAATTAGCATGGCACCTAGCATTTTCAGGAGTGGTTAGGACTGGTGACCTGTTTGTGTACCTTTAGACATGCCTAGTTAAAATTCCCTTTACTTTGTCCAGGGAGGGCAAAGTAAAAGGTTTACGGTTTACTTAACCCTTCAAACTCCACAATGGCATATATCGTATTTATCAGCGTATACCGCGCACTTTTTTCCCTTTAAAATAAGGGGAAAATCCTGGGTGCGCGATATACGCTGATACCTGCTTCCCGCGCTCAGTTTGAATGCCTGCGCCAACATATACCAAGCGCAGTACACTCGGGTACATTCGGCCAGGCTCGGCTTTGCTCGTAGTCACGCTCTGTGACGTTTATGCGTGAGAAGCCGAGCGTGGCCGAATATACCCGAGTGTACTGCGCTCGGTATATGTCGGCGGAGGCGTTCAAACTGAGCGCGGGAATCGGGGATTCGACACGCGGGAGAAGCCGGAAGGACACCACCGAGGCCGCAGACGGACACCGGGCAAGACACCAAAACTGTAAGTAGTAAAATGTTTTTTTTTTACAGGATTTCGGGTCTACATTAGGGGTGTGCGCTATACGTCGGAGCGCGCAATACCCCGATAAATACGGTACTTATTTTATTTATGCTTCCCTGCCACTAGTCCAAAACCAACTTATGGAAGCTTATGGACTTTCCCTAGCCCCACGTGACAGTGCTGGAACAATCACGAGGCACCAGCACTGTCACATGAGAAAAAAGGGTGGGGGTGAGTCATATGTACCCTCATACCCAGAAGTGCTGGGAATTTCACTTTGCTCCTGGCAGGTAAATAGAGCAACAGGGGAACAAACAAAAGATGAGTATATGCTCCAATTGACTCCTCCCAAGACCTACTACTTTCTAGCTACCTCCTCCCCGGCTTGCCTCAAGAGCTTCTCCCACCCCCTGGAACTCCCTACCCAAATCTTACTGGCTATCTTATATTTTTTTACATGTTTGAAATAAACTACTTCTACTACAGTACTACTGGTATCTGCTACTCCACCTTTAGGAGATCCCTGAACATATCTCTTCAAGGAAGCCTATCCGACGCCACATCAGTAGTTTATACTTCCAGCTCCCCTAGGTCCTCTGTTTATTGCTACCCCTTCCTATGCCTTTG
Source organism: Rana temporaria (assembly GCF_905171775.1). Lineage (NCBI taxonomy): Eukaryota > Metazoa > Chordata > Amphibia > Anura > Ranidae > Rana > Rana temporaria. The sequence goes on from NC_053492.1 coordinate 108,951,535, forward strand.
GACTGATGAGTCTTCCTATATGAGTGGACTGACGCAACTAGAGCCCCGGTGAGTCTTAGAATGACAATAACAAGGTTAGACATATAAAATTCTTAAGTTGGAGATGGAGATGTTAAAAAAGACTGTTTAGATACACACCCACACCCTTTAATTCACGCCCAAAATATCTCTAAAGTACCATTACACCGCACCCAACACATCTAACAAGTACCCTTTAATTCACACCACACACCTCACAGATACCCTTTAATTACCAACATAGCACATCTCACAGATACCCTCTAAATCACACCCAACATATCTCAGAGTTACCCCTTAACCAATAACTCTCACATGCGCCCTTAAACTCACACCCAACAAATCTAAAGGCGGCCATACACAGTTCAAATTTTGAAAGAATTTTCTTTTCGAAAATCGTATCAAAGGATTTTCGTACGAATTTCGCACCGTTAGTGGGCTGCAGCAATAGCCGATTTTCGTGCGGCTATCAAATTTGAGGAATCTGACATGTTGGAAATTTTTCGAAAAACAAAAGATTTTCTAATAAATCATGGGAGAATCGTGCGAGAACTGTAATAGAAAAAAAATGCGCATGTGCAAGAAAAGAATATTCCCGGAGAGAAAAGAATATTCCCAGCAACATGAATGTTTGGTTGGCCGAATTATCGAAAATCAATGGTGGCATCATCGGATCACAAAAAAAAAAAATTCTGATTTTGAAAAGAAAATTTGTTCGAAATTCGACCGTGTATGGCCTGCTTTAGGCCTCCTACACATGATAGGTTAACCAGAGGACAACGGTCCGACGGACCGTTTTCATTGGTCAAAACCGATTGTGTGTTGGACCCATAGGTTATTTAACCTTCGGTTAAAAAAAAGCAAACTTGCTTTAAAATTTAACCGATGGATTGCTAACCGATAGGTCAAAACCGATTGTTAGTATGCAAAAGCATCGGTTAAATACCCGCGCATGCTCAGAATCAAGTCAACGCATGCTTGGAAGCATTGAACTTCGTTTTTTTCAGCACGTCGTTGTGTTTTACGTCACCGCGTTCTGACATGATCGGTTATTTGACCTATGGTGTGTAGGCACGACGGACCATCAGTCAGCTTCATCGATTAACCTAAGACAACGGTCCTTCAGACCGTTGTCCTCTGGTTAACCTATCGTGTGTACGAGGCTTAAGAGGTACCCTTTAACTCATGCTCAATACATCTAATAGGTATCTTTTAACTCACGCTCAACAAATCTGATAGTCTATTTGTATTATCAAACATAGTGTGTAACTTTGCAACGTATTTTCCTTTTGCTTAAGATATGTCCAACCAAGCACAGTGTAATACTCTGAACTGTGTGTTCAGCTGCTAAAATGAGGTAGATGTGAACCTTTACACATCCCACAGAGCAGCAAATAGATTTTCTTCCTATCTTTAATAACATTACCCTATTATCTGCTCTACCTCATCAATTCTGCAAGCCGTTTGGCTGATATGGCAAAGTAGGAGAAAGAAAGCGATCTTTATTTAATGAATATAATAAATGCATAGTGCAGTTAGTGGACATAATAATATTAGAGGCTTAATTCAAATTACCTATTAACCTCTGTGAGGTTTAATACTTTTAATTGCGATGATTCATTCTAAATTGTTGGCGTGGGTCCAGGCGTGGGCAAAATATCTATTAAATGTTACTATTGTTAAATTAATATTACAAAGGGTGGGGTGGGGGGAGGGGGTGCAATTGAAGCAGCCATTCTTACCTCAAACAAAATGACCACAGGTGCCTGGTGTAGATGTGTTCTAGAAGGATTGTTCTGACCCGTGTTCACATAAAGTGCAAGGCCATTTAGGAACTTAAAAAATGGAACTGCCACAATAATTTTATTCTAACAATGGACCAATTAGACCACATTTCGAGAGGTAATTCTGAAAATGTCCTGTCTATCATCACCATTTTTTTGCCATTTGAGCTACTTTTTAAGATAAAACTGCAAACATTTTTGGTTTTAAAGAGAAACTGTTATGCCGCGTACACACAATCAGTCCATCCGATGAGAACGGACCGATGGACCGTTTTCTTCGGTTAACCGATGAAGCTGACTGATGCTCCGTCGCGCCTACACACCATTGGTTAAAAAAACGATCGTGTCAGAACCCGGTGACGTAAAACACAACGACGTGCTGAAAAAACGAAGTTCAATGCTTCCAAGCATGCGTCGACTTGATTCTGAGCATGCGTGGATTTTTAACCGATGGTCGTGCCTACTAACGATGGGTTTTGTTCTATCGGTTAGGAATCCATCGGTTAAATTTAAAACAAGTTGGATTTTTTTTAACCGATGGTTAAATAACCGATGGCGCCCACACACGATCGGTTTTGACCGATGAAAACGGTCCATCAGACCATTCTCATGGGTTCAACCGATCGTGTGTATGCGGCAATATTTGTCATTTGTAGAATACATCACAAATGGTTATAATACCACAAAGCATCCTGATACTTGCACCCTAACTTTAAGCCCCCTGCACATTACACAGACCCTCTGCAAAGTACATGGACCCCTTTCCCTGCACAGTACACAGCCCCCTTTCCCTGCACAGTACACAGCCTCCTTTCATTATAAAGCACCCCAGCATTTACAGAATACTCTAAAGTTGAGAAAACATCACCGTCAGCCTCTTCTCATACACCGCTTCTCCTGTATCACAAAGCTTCTAAATACCTCAATTAACGCCACTCTTTCGTGGACCCGGTGACTGCTCTCCTCTGCTGTTTCACTGACGTTCACATGACTACTCTCCTCCTCCAATCAAAATCTACACTCGAGGAGAAGGCAGAGGGGGAGGAGGTGAGCAGCCAGAAAGAGCAGCGTTAATTGAAGTATTTAGAGGCTTCCATTTACATTGAGGGTGACACAGGAGGAGCAGTGTATGAGAAAGGACTGCCAGTAATGTTTTCTTAACTTTAAAGTATGCTGGCAGCGCTGTCCCAGGTCCAGGAGAGGTGGGGCAGCTGGCCTGACGCCCCCCCAGTGGGTAGCACCTGTACAGACTGCCCGATCCCCGCCCCCCATTGGTAAAAAAAATATATATATATTGGCGTATAACACGCAGGCACAGTTTACCCTCTATTTTAAGGGTAAAAAAGTGTGTGTTATATGCCAATAAATACAGTACTAGAAAAAGCTTTGGTCTCTTGGTGTGTAAAGGTGCGATACTTCAGTAAGAAGGACCCATGTGCTAGGGCTGATGTAGACAAAACTATCGGTGGACTACAGGCAACACTGGTGATTAGTCATTTGCTCTTCTCCCAAGCTTCAGATATCAGTTCCCCTTTAAACTCTTTTCACTTAATGTTCACTTGATTTTCATCAGGCGGTCCATTAACTTTCATGATTTGTGAAGGGCTGTTTGAAGTTTCACCCCTTATGCCGCGTACACACGGTCGTTTTTTTCCTTATCGAGATCTTTTTTTCTCGTCGAGATCCACGACAGTTTACTCGACGAAAAACATACACACAACCGTTTTTCTCGGCAAAAAAAGCTCTGCCAGCATCTTTCTTGATGGATTTTGCCGAGGAATACGGTCGTGTGTATGAGGCCTTAACATTTAAAAAGGATTTTTTTAATCTTTTCTAATCCAAAGCTTTCATTAAAGTAATGGTGATCCCACCATGAAGGTTTTTGTTAGGGCACTTCCTGTTATATGAATACAAAGCTCTGTCCTTCTCTCCAAATTGTTTCCTGCATTGTCACCCTATCGCACGCCCCCATTTGGAAACTTGCCCTGAGAAACACTATGGAGATATCGGTGGAGTGCATGTTTCTAAACTGAAGGGGGCTTAAAACGACTGCAGGAGACAAGTGGCACTGAGAGGAAACAAAGAATGAAAAAGAGATATTTTCGAAGTGAGAAAGTGGCAGTTGCTTATGATACACAATGCTTTAGCAAGCTAAATGTCATCTGGCGTGGGTTTTACATCTACATTAAAGAAAATGTGTACTATAGCCTACGGTTGCTCTTGTTAGGAAAGGTATAACAACAACAGCTTTGAAAGGCTACAGGTAGCACAAATAACAGCTTTGCTAGGTAAAAGAATGGTAAAAAGTATGAGATCTGAACTACTTTCGAAAGCATCTCCGTGTGATGTTAATTCCTAGGTAAGGTCAAAGATCAGCCAAGCTCCAAAGCCTGACAGCCGAAAGGAAAATGGCAGGGCTTTTAGCAAAAAAGCTCCATCCATAAAACAGAGCGAGACCAAGGGCCGAAGGGCATAACAGCACGACAGTAAGCATACAAGAAATTAAAGAAAAGATGAAAGAAAAGACTGTAGATCCATCGGAGAAGGGAGGGCCAACCGACAAAGAGCAATTACTTTGATCTGCTGTAGAGGTAGAAGGGGGGGAATCAATAAATAATTCAATTTCCAAGTGAATGAAGGCAGACCGCAAAGTGAATGGATGAAAATGAATAAAGTCAACATCACCTTTGACTCTGATAAGACGATCCTGCACTTAAAGATTTTGTTTCCCCACCAACATTTAATCTGTCGACTGGAAAATGTGTAGATTTAACCTCTAAAAGCCCAGGATGGCAGAATGGCCACTTATAAACAATCCCTGATTTTATATTTTAGAAATTACACTGATTCATGCTCATGACATGATGAAAATTTAGTTTTTACAGCTGCTGCACCAGAGGAGTTTGATATTACAGGTGCAAATTTCCTCCATGAAAGCTTTAAGGTCTACATAGAGCCTAAACTACTGAGGACATTTAAGGAACATGTGGCCCTCCAGGATCCATCTAAAAGGCAATCCCTCTTAAAATAAGTCAGAAGGTGGCAAAACCTGTGTCTGTTTATTTTTTACTATTTTTGTTTTGTTGATTAGATTTTCCTTCACTTTCTAGAGATGCAACCGGAAGTTAGCCAAAATCTCAACAAGGCGAAGAGAATTTCCCACTAAGGCCGCGTACACACGGTCGGTCCATCCGATGAGAACGGTCCGAAATACCGTTTTCATCGGTTAACCGATGAAGCAGACTGATAAAAAAACGATCAAGTCCAACGCGGTGACGTAAAACACAACGACGTGCAGAGAAAAATGAAGTTCAATGCTTCCAAGCATGCGTCGACTTGATTCTGAGCATGCGCAGGTTTTGAACCGATGATTTTGCGTACTAACCATCGGTTTTGACCTATCGGTTAGGCGTCCATCGGTTGAATTTTAAAGCAAGTTCTACATTTTTGGACCCAAGGATAACTTACGGAAGGGGGGCCCACACACTGTCGGTTTGGACCGATGAAACTGAACTTCAGTCCGTTTTCATTGGTTTTGTCCGATCGTGTGTACAGGGCCTTAAGCTTCTGTTACACCGGTATCCTGCTGCCAGTAAAAATTTGCAGTTGAGCTGCTGCTTTACCACCTACTATACATGCTGGCTGTAAACATACTGCAGCCATGGTGTCTTGTGTTGTGGCAAATTTAACGTGGCTTATCAAGTTGATTTTGTTCCTATGATTAAAAGGCTCAGTTCACACCTGAGCTTATGCAAGTGTTTTTTGGAATCACGTTTACAGTGGACGGCCGCCAAACAGTTGCATGGCACAGCGGAAGACCGTAAACAAGGTGAGGCTGCAAATGGGCACAGTGAGGCTGCAGATGGGCACAGTGAGGCTGCAAATGGGCACATTGAGGCTGCAGATGAGCACAGTGAGGCTACAAATGAGCACAGTGAGACTGCAAATGGGCACAGTGAGGCAGCAAATGGGCGCAGATGGGCACAGTGAGGCTTCAAATGGGCACAGGGAGGCTACAGATGGGCACAGTGAGGCTTCAGATAGGCACAGATGGGCACAGAGAGGCTGCAGATAGGCACAGAGAGGCTGCAGATGGGCACAGTGACGCTGCAGATGGGCATTGTTTACCAGTAGCTGCTGCATTTCCCACCCTTGGCTTATACTCAAGTCAATAAGTTTTGCAATTTTTTTGTGGTAAAATTAGGTGCGTCGGCTTATATTCGGGTCGGCTTATACTCGAGTATATACGGTAATTTACTATTAATAAAGACGGGCATGATTGAAAATTTGAAATAAATGAAAGTTGTGAATAAGGTTTAGGAGGGCAGTATTTTCAATATGAAGCTATGGTTAATAACACAGGGATATGACTTCAAACTAGCAGGAGTTCCTCGGCCGTGTGTACGAGGCCTTACTGATCAGGCTCCAGAAAAACAATAAAGGAACCAAGTGATGCCCGCACATACAGTACTTTTACACCCTTTCTTCAGCACCCCAGAGGCACTACATTTCAGGTTGCTATTAAAGTAGAATTATAGACATAACATTTTTTCTATTTTGGATAGAGCATGGGAGGGTTATAACCTATTTTTACGGAGATTTCCCTTCACTTCCTTTCCCATAGGCAAACAGGGAGAGGAAATCCCTGCAAATGAAGGGATTTTTTGTGGGTACCCCCAGGTCACAAAAACTAGTGTTCCCATTGAAAGATTTCCTCTCTATTTTGGGGACAAACCCACATTTTTTTTTATTTTTTTTTTATTTTTACTTGCAATGATAATGGTAAACAGGACAAATAGAGAGAGTGTATCTCCATAATGGGGGCACAAGCAGCAATAAAAACTGACAGGTATTGCAATCCCTCTCCATTTCATCCAGAACTAAACATAAGTTGTGCCTTTAGTTATATTTCAAGGACAATATTCTCTACACCTACTGGTATTGTGGAGCCAGGAGTTATCTGCCTCCTGCATGTTTCTATTGAACAATAAAGCCAGACATCATGGTGTCGGGCCAACAGGAGGTTGGCTAAATCAGGAAGTGTCAAACCTTGCTAGTTACGGCACATTGGGATTTGAGGGCCCACGGTATTGATAAAAAAGCATGCAAAGGAACATCTAAGCAATGTGCCTGAATGATATGTAGCATGAAGTACAGTAAAAACTCTAACAGAGAGGACTGCTGTGAACCTGGCATGAAGTAGAACCTTTATTTTTAGCTATTAAGTAGTTGAAGGGTAGTCTAGTTAAACATATCCTTAAAGCGGAGGTTCACCCATACATAACATTTTTTAGCCTTAGATTCCTGCTCATTTTGTGTAGGGGAATCGGCTATTTTTTTTTAAATCAAAGCTGTACTTACCGTTTTAGAGATGCATCTTCTCCGCCGCTTCCAAGTATGGGCTGCAGGACTGGGCGTTCCTATTTTGATTGACAGTCTTCCGAGAGGCTTCCGACGGTCGCATCCATCGCGTCACGATTTTCCGAAAGAAGCCGAACGTCGGTGCGCAGGCGCAGTATAGAACAGCACCGGCGTTCGGCTTCTTTCGTCTACTCGTGACGCGATGGATGCGACCGTCGGAAGCCTCTCGGAAGACTGTCAATCAAGAAGGAACGCCCGCTCCCGAAGACCCATACCCGGAAGAGACGGAGAAGATCGCTCTTTACAACGGTAAGTACTGCTCGGATTTTAAAACAACTAGCCGATTCCCCTAGACAAAATGAGCATCAATCTATGGGTAAAAATTATTTTTAGGGTGAACTCCCTCTTTAATGTTCCATCTATATTAACAGGTTGCACTTGGGAGAAATTGCAAAAAAACAAGCATAGAGTGGTTGTGTATGCTTAATGGGATAAAATAACCGAGGGAATGGGTGACTGACTGAGAGAAGGAAAGGGAAATAGCAGAGTATGACTAGCAGAGAAGGGCACAGCCCTTGGGACTTGTTGATGACTGCTGTGCTTTGCCATGTCTGTGCATTAACACATGTTCACACAGTACATCGGTAATTCAAAGGGAACGCCTGCTGGGTATCGGCCCCTGTGGACCGTCTTTAATCGCACTCTGACGAAATTACAGGCAGCATCGAGACTACTCAGTCACCTTTCCGTATTGCAAGGTGTTTCTGATCTGTCTGATGGCACTTTCCTTGCTAAAACAATATGTTCATTTAGCAACAAATTTCACTTACAGAAAAGACAGATTTCTACAGGGTATAGACAAGGCCAGCCTGTGGGGATTCTGCCGCTTAAAGCTGTAAACTATTTTATTAAAATCAGCAATAAAGGAATACCAGGGGGTTGATTTCACTTGTTAAACGTTGTCTGTTACAAATGCAGTCACAACCCCTGAGAGATCTTTCACATAGTGCTTTATGGTCACATAGAAAGAAAGAAATTAATAGACCATAAAAAGCATACTACGTTGTCTGAACAATGGTGTTATATTTCATTATTAGATCTGACTGAGACGCTAAATATTACAAAAAGAAAAATGTAATGTTGAAATTGTCAGGTGAAGCTTCTGTGACCTACACGATAATTTCTATGTAAGCCTGATTTATTGAAACTTACTTACAAAAACTGGAGCCCACCAGATCTGTTTCTCATGGCAATACATTTGTTTCCAAGCAGAGCAAGAGGGGCCACAAGGGTCACAACTGCAACCTGACCTCTTTGGCCCTCACCAACTTTCTCTAACACCCTAATATTTCTCGGTGGTACAGGGATTTACGATTAGCTCTATGTGTGGTGAAGATCACACAGCGCAGAGAGAAAAGTCATAAAGTGTACCTGTACCTAGACTTTGGGCATTAAAGTATTCACATATTCCTAACAAGCAGTAAAATAGCTTAAAAAATATAAAAAACAACATCACTGACCTCTCTAGCTGCTTGTACTGTGAAGTAATTAATCCCCAAAGGTCACAACAAAGACTGACATCTGGTTCAGTCCACTTGTAACATCTTAAGCCCCATACACATGATTGGAATTTCTGATGGAAAAAGTCAGACTCCCATCTGAGTTTTTCCATCATGTTCTCTTTTTCCCCCCCCGATGGAATTCCGATGGAATTCCGATGTAAGTTTGGCCGGGCAAAAGCCTGATCGTGTGTACGGGGCATTAGAAATAGCTGCTTGTTAAAGAGGGGGTTCACCCTAATAAAACAATTTTTTTTTCTAGCATAAAATTAGGCATAGTAGCGCGAGCTACAGTATACCTGTATTTATTTTTTTAGCCCCGTACTCACTGTGCAATCTTATAGAGAAGATTCCGACTCCCTGCGGGGAATGGGCGTTCCTATCCAGAGGGAGCATGATTGACGGCCGGCTATGGCGCGTCACGCTTCTCCGGAAATAGCCGAAATAGGACTTGGCGCTTCACGGCGCCTGCGCATAGTCTGTGCGCAGGCGCCGTGAAGAGCCGAGACCTACTCCGGCTATCTTCGGGGAGCGTGACGTGCCATAGCCGGCCGTCAATCATCCTCCCTCTGGATAGGAATGCCCATTCCCCGCGGGGAGTCGGAATCTTATCTATACGATTGCACAGTGAGTACGGGGCTAAAAAAATAAATACAGGCATACTGTAGCTCGCGCTACTATGCCTAATTTAATGCTAAAATGTTGGTAATGAGGGTGAACCACCACTTTAAGGATAGATAGTGACATCCTCAGACCCTTTTCTGCATCTCATCCAATCAGATAAAGCCTTGAATCCATTGAAAGGAATACAACACTTATTCTGAATGAAGCTGTTGCAAAGAGGACAACTCCCTGTGTACCAGAAGGAAAGTTGCTCTAGCACCACCTGAACAAGAAAGTTCTTCATGTATGTGGCACAGACTACTACGGAGGCTTTGTGACTCCTATACAGCCTTCTGAAAACTTATTTTTACTATGAAAGTGGTACTGTGTGGTGGAAAGAATACACTTGTTCATTACTTTCCTATTGTTACACCACAGTCTCTTGCGCTTTCAATCTTTCAGAGTTGATAAGTGACCTCGCATAGCCGCTAGCCAGAAAATTCCCTGACAAATCTATCAATCTTGCCTCCTTGAGTGAATCCCCACTGACAATGTGCTGAACTTGCATCATCCGGCTTCTAATGATAGATCTGAACGTATGTGTTGGATGAAAACTATTGTACAAAAGTAGCTGTTTTTTATCTGTGTGTTTCATGTATATGTCAGTGTGTAATAACCCTGCTTCCATATACACCATAGAATTCAAAAATTTGATTTTTTTTAATTGCATATTTAGATTGCATTGAATACCTGGACCCAAAACTTTTTAACTCCTCAAAACAGTCCAACAGAGAACCAATATTACCCCGCTACAATGTGAAAACGTCATCGATGAAGCGCCACCAAGGTGATTATCTTGTGTCCTATCTGTAATGCAGCATGCAAGGGAAGTTTTATTTTTTACGAGAAATTATAGACACAAAAGCGTCTATACGGTATATGCGCTGCCAAAACTAAACTAAGCAGCCAACACAACAAAAAATAGATCAATTTTTGTAGAAATAGAACACAGAAAAAACAAAAGTGTGGCGCTAATTAAATGTAACAAAAAATCCATATGATGAGACAGTTTCAAAATAGCAAATAAACCAAAGTCCACAATAAAATCAAATCCCTGAAGCAGATGAGGAACAATGGAGTATAAGTTCCTGAAACAATGGAGATTGAGATAGATATCTGCTTACCAGATGATGAGACTTGAATAGGTATACACCTATCAAGTCATGCAGGCTTGTGAGGTTACAAAGAACCTGATGTCATCTGCTGAGGGAGAGAGATGTATAATCCAATAGTCCTTCCTCCTGAGTGGTGCCGGTTATACGATATCCATATAGTTGTCCCAGATAATGGAATCGATAGTTCACCAAAGAAAAATTAAAGCACACATAGCGTGATACTGCATATGATTGAAATTTTATTAAAAAATAGTAAAAATTTACACTCACGTGTGACCGGAGTAATAAAAGCGCTTGTACATAAACTGGCAGAAAAGGTCAGTGTCTTCTCCCGACGCGTTTCGTTCGATAGAACATCGTCTTGGGGCCCCAAGACGATGTTCTATCGAACGAAACGCGTCGGGAGAAGACACTGACCTTTTCTGCCAGTTTATGTACAAGCGCTTTTATTACTCCGGTCACACGTGAGTGTACATTTTTACTATTTTTTAATAAAATTTCAATCATATGCAGTATCACGCTATGTGTGCTTTAATTTTTCTTTGGTGAACTATCGATTCCATTATCTGGGACAACTATATGGATATCGTATAACCGGCACCACTCAGGAGGAAGGACTATTGGATTATACATCTCTCTCCCTCAGCAGATGACATCAGGTTCTTTGTAACCTCACAAGCCTGCATGACTTGATAGGTGTATACCTATTCAAGTCTCATCATCTGGTAAGCAGATATCTATCTCAATCTCCATTGTTTCAGGAACTTATACTCCATTGTTCCTCATCTGCTTCAGGGATTTGATTTTATTGTGGACTTTGGTTCATTTGCTATTTTGAAACTGTCTCATCATATGGATTTTTTGTTACATTTAATTAGCGCCACACTTTTGTTTTTTCTAAGTTTTATTTTTTAAACTGCTTTTTATTCTGAAGAATGTTGTATGGCGTGGAGTTGAACACTGATCATAATAGCTAAGTTTTGATTTTTTCCATAACTGTACATTTTCCTTTAAATATACCAAGAAAATCCAATGAGGTAGGCCATTTTACTGCACATTAATTACTGTATTTAATGGCGTATAACACTCACTTTTTCACCCTGAAAACGGGTGCAAATAGCGTGTAGATGTTATACGCCGATACAACAATTTCGGTTGTCGTGGAGGGAATGGGGAGGGCAGTCATATTACATACAGCGATAATCTCCTGTTTACTCAGCGGCCTCTGTAATGGGAAGTCCCGTCTCCTGGGCCGACATTGGACCAGTGTTCTGTCTATCATAGAAACTGGTACAGGAGGCAGGACTTTGTATTAAAGAGGCCGCCAAATAAACAGAGGTTTCTCTCTGTATGCAATCTGATGGTGCTCATACCGCCCCCCCTCCCTGTCCCCTCCAAGGCAACAGTAATCTATTGTGAGACTGCAGATGGGCATTGATCAGGCTGCATTGCTGGGCAATGATGAGGCTGCAGATGGGCACTGATCCAGCTGCATTGATGGGCAATTGTGAGGCTGCAGATGGGCATTGATCAAGCTGCATTGATGGGCAATGGTGAAGCTGCAGATGGGCAATGATGAGGCTGCATTGATGGGCACTGACCTTATTTTGCTTTAAAGTTCTTTATTTAAAATTGTATTTTTTTTCTGGGAACTTCCATCCTAAAATTAAGGTGCGTGTTATACGCCTGTGCGTGTTATATGCAGATAAATACGGTAGATCTAAAGATCTAAAGGAGATTGTATAATCAGATTGTGATGTGTATGCACTGGTGATGCAGTGACTATGGCATATGAACAAAGGGTCCACAGTATAACAGACACTTGATAACTATTGAAATTGAGAGCCCCATTTTCCCTCCTCTGTGTCATGTGACTCGTTAGTGTTATAAGGTCTCAGGTGTGAATGGGGAGCAGATGTGTTAAATTTGGTGTTATCGCTCTCACTCTCTCATACTGGTCACTGGAAGTTCAACATGTTACTCATGGCAAATAACTCTCTGAGGATCTGAAAAACAAGAATTCTTGATCTACATAAAAGATGGCCTAGGCTATAAGAAATTTGCCACAACCCCTAAACTGAGATGCAGCATGGTGGCCAAGACCATACAGCGGTTTAACATTACAGGTTCCACTCAGAACAGGCCTTGCCATGGTCAACCAAAAAAGTTGAATGTAAATGCTCAGCATCATATCCAGAGGTTGACTTCGAAAAATAGATATATGAGTGCTGCCAGCACTGAAGGGGTGGGGGGGTCAGCCCGTCAGTGTTTAGAACATACACCACACACTGCATCAAATTGGTCTGCATGGCTGTCATCCCAGAAGGAAGCATCTTCTAAAGATAATGTACAAAAAAGCCTGCAAACAGTTTGCTGAAGATAAACAGACTAAGGACATGAATTACTGGAACCATGTCCTGTGGTCTGATGAGACCAACATACACTTATTTGATTTAGATGGTGTGAAGCGTGTGTGTCGGTAACCAGGTGAGGAGTACAAAGACAAGTGTGTCTTGCCTACAGTCAAGCATGGTGGTGGGAGTGTCATGGTCTGGGGTTGCATGAGTGCTGCCAGTACTGGGAGTTACAGTTCATTGAGGGAACCATGAATGCCAACATGTACTGTGGCATACTGAAGCAGAGCATGATCCCCTCCCTTCGGAGACTAGGCCGCAGGGCAGTATTCCAACATGATAACAACCCCAAACACACCTCCAAGACAACCACTGCCTTGCTAAAGAATCTGAGGGTAAAGGCGATGGACTGGTCAAGCAAAACTTCAGCCCTAAATCCTATTGAGCATCTGTGGGGCATACTCAAACAGAAAGCGGAGGAGCGCAAGGTCTCTAACATTCACCAGCTCCGTGATGTCGTCATGGAGGAGTGGAAGAGGACTCCAAGAGCAACCTAGGAAAATCTGGTGAACTCCATGCCCAAGAGGGTTAAGTCAATGCTGGAAAATAATGGTGGTCACACAAAATATTGACACTTTGGGCCTAACTTGGACATTTTCACTTAGGGGTGTACTCACTTTTGTTGCCAGTGGTTTAACCATCAATGGCTTTGTGTTGAGTTATTTTGAGGGGACAACAAATTTACACTGTATATGACTACTACATTGTAGCAAAGTGTAATTTCTTCAGTGTTGTCACATTAAAAACATAATAAAATATTTACAAAAACGTGAGGGGTGTACTCACTTTTGTAAAATACTTATATATACACATATGCACACACACATTAAATCAAGGACAGCATTAGCCTGCCTACCAGCATCTGCTGTATCAGGAGAAGCACGAATCATCTCACTTCAAAGAGATTCTACAACTCTTTCATGTTTCAGTTTAATTGGCCGGTGTAAAGGGAGCTCTGATTAGCGCCGTGGTGATTGATACACTGTTTTCGATGCACAGCACTTTTTTCCTATATAAGTATGATTCTATTTCCTTACCATAACGCAGGCAAAGATTAGTGCTGTAATAACTGCTGAATGGGTAGAAAGCTGTCAGGAAGCATTTAAATATAACAGATTAAAGAAAAACGTGTCTCATTTGGAATGTGGAGTAACTAATAAATACATATAAAACAGGCGAGACTTTGTGAGAGCGCAATGTTTACTGTAAATTACACATGGCAGAGGAAAAATACAGCAATCTACAATGAAGTGTCCTGATGGCCTCTCTTCCTGGGCTGACAATCTGGTAAGTCTGGACCGTGCTCTACAGACAATAATGGAAATCCTCCCTTTGCCTCGCACACACTTTTGTTGCTTTTATTTTGCTACCGTGTTTCCCCGAAAATAAGACCTACCCCGAAAATAAGACCTAGCGTTATTTTCCAGGAGGGCTGCAATATAAGCCCTGCCCCAAAAATAAGCCCTAGTTAAAATGTTTGTAACATCCTATAATCCACTCTATTACAGTAGTATATAATGTACAATGTGTGTGTTTCTGAAATATAATTGTGGGGAAGAGAGCTCCGGCAGGTCACAGAAGCACAGAGCTGCACTATAACGAAGGTATTGGGCACAATTATATTACAGAAACACACACATTATACATTATATACTACTGTAATAGAGTGGATTATAGGATTTTACAAGCATTTTAACTCTGTTTACACTGTTGATTCCTGTCAGGCAGGGAGAGAGAGGGGGGAAAGCAGCACATTACATGGTAAGACCTACCCCGAAAATAAGCCCTACTGTGTCTTTTGTTGCCAAAATAATATAAGACCCGGGCTTATTTTCGGGGAAACACGGTATTGATAAGCCTAACCCTCAAAAAATGCATCAAATTGCAATAAATGCAATGAGGTATCTGTGTCCTGGATATTGTGTGTACTGTATATCCAAATGCATGACTTCACCAAAGAACTTCACCAGGTAATGATGAATGAGGCAGGAGGTGAGTATTGCCTGCCATGGACCATGTTTTAAAGTGTTTATTTTTTTAACTGGATTAACTGTGGGTATAGGATTCTTTATAGGGAGGTTGTCTATTTATTTCTTTTTTGTATTGGGTGAGCTAGTTGGACTTGTGTTTTTTTTTCACCCTGAGCATATATGTAACTATGTTAGTGGTTAGCACTTCTGCATTACTGCATAGCGCTCCCTGGTATGAATCTTGTCCAGGGCATTCTCTGCATGTTCTCTCTATGCTTGTGTGAGTTTTCCTTGAATGCTCTGGCTTCCTCCCATACTCCAAAGACATGCTGGTAGGGTAAAGTGTATCTATTTTTTCAGCAGCTGATTTAATCACTTACTGAGTATCCTTTAATTTAAAGGAGTTGTAAAGGAAAAAAAATTGCCTAAAATTAATGTCTGCAAGGTAGACAGACAGGATAGTGTAATGATTCTGTTAAAAAACGAGTAAATACCTATTAAATTTCTTCATCTATATCACCTTCGGTATTCTAGTTTCTGTTCTCTCATTCACTTCCTGGTTTGCATCGTTCGTTCATGTAAGAACTACATTTCCCAGTATGCATTGCGGCACGCCCAGTAATTCACACCTCCTTGAGGTCTCTAACACGTAGAGAGCGTCCTGCCGCACAGATGTAGTTCCCAGGAGGGGGGCGAGCACGTTACTGACCACCGCAGTAAAGCCTCCCTTCACGGTGGTCAGTAACAATCAGACAAGCAGGGAGTGAACAGAACAGAGAAGAAATAGAGCAACTTCTGAGCAAAAACGAACAATGAGGAAGTGAAAAGAGGAATGTCTGCAGGTAAAGGATGCTTATTATGAAAAAAAAAAATTCCTTTAAAACCCCTTTAAGCTCTTCCCCTGGCCATACGCATATATATGGTTCGAATCCTGACAACGACACTACCTGCCTGGAGTTTGCATGTTCTCCCTGTGCCTGCGTGGGTTTCCTCCGGGTACTCCGGTTTCCTCCTACGCTCCAAAGACATGCTGATAGGTTAATTGGCTTCTGTCTAAAATTGGCCCTAGCATATGAATGTGAGTTAAGGACCTTAGATTGTAAGCTCCTTGAGGCTAGGGACCGATGTGAATGTACAATGTATATGTAAAGCGCTGTGTAAATAGACAGCGCTATATAAGTACCTAAATAATAATAATAATAATTATGGCCTCTCGATGGGTGGGCTTTAACGCTGAGAGGCTGCATATATGCGATGTAAACACATTACTGTGCTGACTGCGTGCTCCTCGTGCGTACCCAGCACAGTAACTAGCGGGTACCAGAAAGCTCCCGATGCATACTTGTGATCATGTGACCCCTGTAGCTGCCAATTACAGCAGTCACGTTATTAGAATGCCTGCCTTCGCCTCTCTGTATTTAGAACCTCTTAAACAGCCGGGAAGCAGTGGTGGGAAGGGGTTAAGCTGTTGCTTTAAACGGTGACACAGGATTCCTGTTTCATGGAGCCTCCTTTTTCCTGCAGTGTCTTCTCTTGCAAACTGGAGTTGTGCCTGTCTACACTGGGTGCATCTACATAAACGTACAGTCCTGTAGTCTTTGGGCGCACTTCATTCCCATGCCCCTCCCTTTCCTTACCCCTGCCCTTACCCAAGCTAACAGACTGGCTGGAGACTGTGCTGACCTCCGGTAACTTTTGTCTGTGAAGAGCAGAAGTTCAGGAAAGCACCACTGAGACAGCAGGAGCCAACAGCACTGGAAATTGCTGATGCAAGTTTTTGATATTAAATCATTTTCTAGGGAATGTTTATTTTACTGCGTTCAATCTATTAAGCTAAACAAAGGCTCCTTTTCAAGTTGGCCATAGTATGTGTATGTATGTGAGTTAAGGTCTTAGATTGTAAGCTCCTTGAGAGCTAAAGACTCATGTATTTCACTCGTTTACACAGGAAATTCTTCTGCATCTGCAGAGATCACTGAACCATTTACATCAGTGCTTATAGGCAGAAGGAGCTCACAGTCTAATGCCCCTACTTCACACCACAGGGCCAATTCTGCAAGAAAGATCTATAACATTACTAGTATTTTGGGGGCAGAAACCATTATCAGAAAATCCACAGATACAACATACAAACTCCATGCAGCTAGTGGCTTTGCCTTCTTTTACAGGCTTTCTTTGTGGAAATATGGCCCCCTGGTGTCACAAGTTTTTATTTAATTTTGAACATTCTGGAAAAGGGTTATGCCTCGTACACACAACCGGTTTTCCAACTGGAAAACTGTCATGTTTGCTTTTGGTCTGGAAAACTGGCTGTGTGTATGCTCCATAGCAGTTTTCCCAACATGAAAACTGTAAGTAAAAAAAATAGAACTTGTTCTCTTTTTTCCCGCCGCGATTCTCTGTGTTGTTTTGCTTGGCAGTTTTTCTATGGGAAACACTGCGAGGGAGCAAACACACGGCCGGTTTTCCCAACCAAAGCTGACATGGCAGTTTTCATGTCGGGAAAACCAGCCGTGTGTACATGGGGAAAAGCAACCAAGTAGGTTTTCCCCTCGGTTTTCCCGGCGGACTTTTGACCGCCGGGAAAACCGATCGTGTGTACAAAGCATTAGATCCTCCGTATGTGGTTTGTGATCATCTGTGTCCATATTCTGCAAATTTTCCAATGACAGGAAGTGATGGAAAGTTTTTCCAATGTGGATTTAGACAAAAACCCAATTTTAGTAGAGAAGAGTTAAGCCTCGTACACACGATAGGTTAACCAGAGGACAACGGTCTGAAGGACCGTTTTCATCAGTCCAAACCGATCGTGTGTACAAAGCATTAGATCCTCCGTTTGTGGTCCATAGTCTATGTGTCCATAGTCTGCAAATTTTCCTATGACAGGAAGTGATGGAAAGTTTTTCCAATGTGGATTTAGACAAAAACCCAATTTTAGTACAGAAGAGTAAGTGCACTCCTGTGACCCAGAAGAAAAGTATGGCCAATTTTTTTCCCCCCGAACTTCTCTTTTAAAAAGTTGTAGGCTTTAGAGCAGGGGCCTCAAACTCAAATTACCTGAGGGCCACAAGACAAGTTTTCATATGCCATGGGGGGCCGCATGCAAACTTTCAAACTTCAAAAACAACAGTACTGGTGTCAGCGAACACATTATTAACCCCCAGCACTGGTGTCAGCGAGCGCATTATTACCACCAGCACTGGTGTAAGTCAGGGTTTGACAAATTTGCTTGGAATCTAGGAGCCAGCTAAAAAAGTTAGGAGCCAGAAAACGCACCCGGTCCCGACGAGCTTGCGCGCAGAAGCGAACACATACGTGAGCAGCGCCCGCATATGTAAACGGTGTTCAAACCACACATGTGAGGTATCGCCGCGATTGGTAGAGTGAGAGCAATAATTCTAGCTCCTCTGTAACTTAAAACATGCAACCTGTAGATTTTTTTAAACGTCGCCTATGAAGATTTTAAAGGGTAAAAAAGTTTGTCGGCATTCCACAAGCGGACACAATTTTGAAGCGTGACATGTTGGGTATGAATTTACTCGGCGTAACATTATCTTTCATAATATTAAAAAAAATGGGGATAACTTTACTGTTGTCTTATTTTTTAATTAAAAAAAGTGTAATTTTTTCCCAAAAAAGTGCGCTTGTAAGACCGCTGCGCAAATACGGCGTAACAGAAAGTATTGCAATGATCGCTATTTTATTCTCTAGGGTGTTAGGATAAAAAATATATATAATGTTTGGGGGTTCTAATTAGAGGGAAGAATATGGCAGTGAAAATAGTGTAAAATGACATTAGAATTGCTGTTTAACTTGTAATGCTTAACTTGTAATACCAACGGCCACCACCAGATGGCGCCAGCTCACATCTGGTGGTAATAACTTGTAATACCAACGGCTCACCACCAGATGGCACCAGCTCAAAAAAAAAAAAAAAAAATTTTTTTTTTTTTTTTTTTTTTGCTCCCCTCACTTCCACCCTGCCTGAGGGCCATTTATAACTGGTCCGCGGGCCGCAAATGGCCCGCGGGCCGGTACTTTGAGACCACTGCTTTAGAGCTGTCGTTATGAATGGCTGTCAACGTCCTAGTAGATAGTAAGGCTAGAATGACAGTACAGCTTTGAAGCTTGCACCTTTCTCAGTAATTGAGCAGTGGCAGTTCCCATGTTCTCATAGGTTTCCTGTTAGACACTACACCTTTTCTGGGGTTGAGGAACTAGCGCAATGAGACAACTTGATGAAAATAAGGGATTTTTTTTAATGCAATAAAACGTGGCAATCCCAATGATGCCATTCCTCGGCTCCCAGATTCATATGAAATCACACCGGCACAATATAAGCAAATATATTCTAAAATCCAAGACCCATCACTCTAATAGCTTCATTGCCTGAGAATGAATCAATTTTTAATAACCTCCCTCCTGACACCGCGGTTATGAGAGCTCAGCATGCAGTACGCTCCTCTGGGCCCTGCATCGGACATCACTGAGGCAGCGTGGCAGAAACTTGTGCAATGTTTACCCTTATTAAATTGATCGCGTCGTGTTGTTTTCAGCATTGAGTGCCTGTAGACCTGCTGAGATCTCTTCTTCCTGCCAGTGTCTGAAATTCATCTTATTTGTAGTGGAGGAAGGACGTTTGCGGAGCTTCTTCTGACTTGCAACTTTTATGAGTGTACAGAATTTCAAGTACGGAATTCACTGCATTACAATATTCTGCCCAGAGCCTGGTTCCTGTCCAGCTGCTTCTGCTGGTTGGGTTAGGTTTGGCTCTGCAGATTTTTTAAATAGAACTCTTTTATCCCCTCAATGCCTGCTATAAAAAAAGAGATAATCCTCCAGATGGATTTAGCCAAATATATTCACCACTTAACATATTTACCGACTGCCAGTTTCCAGCATGCAATTAATAGCACTTGGTTGGTTTGCTCAGACCTGTTTATGCTGAGATCTGAACACATGCTTCCGATATCAAGGTAAAATATGTATTTGTTCCCTCTGCTGAGGAACTACAAGTTTTGGCAAGATGACGGGGATGATTCAGTCATTCTAGCATTCTCTACAATGCCCACTGCAAAGCTGGAAATCACATTTTTTCCAATATCAGAATGGATTAAAACTAACAGTTGATAGTATTAAGCCCACTGCCCACAGAATAAAATAAATAAAACATTACTCAGTTGGACCTCTAAAGATAATGCCAATTTTGGTTTTACTCTTTTAGCAGCTAAGCACAGCTTGGAATTCAATAAAAACCAACGTACTTTACACTTTCGGAAAATCCCAACCCAGTCATTGAAAAGTCTTGCCTGCGTTTCATCCACTCGAACAAGGGTGACTACATGTGACATAGTGCGTATAGATCACAGGGTGGCATGGCTTGTGACTGACTAAACTGACAAAAATCTCCTAAAGCGATACAGTACTAAACGTTGAATAAAAAAATCCTCCTGCAACATAATATCATAATGTGTGTCACCATCATTGGTCAAGCTTGGAGACCAGTTGCTATGGGAGTGGGAAGCTCACACAGGAACCAGCAGGACAGGTACACTGGCAGGTCAGCCTGGCAGATGACCTGAGCTAATCTGAGGTACAGAGTGTAAGTACTAACTGGTATTCACCAGAGCTTCTTGTGGTGGAGATGGATTTTGCTGCGTGTTAGCACAAGGTCACAGTTATCACACAGCCCGCCCTACCTGCTCCGCTTTGAAGCCCAGCAGGGCAGAGGGACTCCCTATAAGGCAGTGAGAGGATTTGCCCGCTCAATGAGCCCTGTTAGTCCTTCGCCTCTCTTTTTAAGAGACCGCGTGGTCAAAGTGCGTGCATGTTAACCCAATTTCGAGTGCGTGTAAGTGTGGTGGTTTTTGTGGGAGGGGGGTGGGCGTACTAAGCGCAGGCTTACCTTGCATAGCACACCCACCGGGAGCCGGGCTGAGACCACCAAACTCAATTCACATGTAGCCGAGACTGGGACCCGAACCCCTAGCTGCAGAGGTGAATGGCTTATCAGCGCAGTGCCAATCGCGTTGAGCCACCGCAGCTCCCTATCATGATCACCTTAATTAGAGGTGAGCAAGCTAGGGTTCAGTAGCAGATTAGGCAGGTAAGGATAAAACAGAGGCATAGTCAGTAAACAATCCAAAAGGTCAGTAATGAGTAGTTGCAGGTTGGGATTAGGCAGAAGCTTAGTCAAGGAACAAGCCAAGGTTCGAAAAACGAGTGGTAGGAAAATATGGACAGGCAGCAGGGAAGACAAGAGCGAGATACTGGCTGAAAGAGCAAAATAATCTGGCAAACAGGAAGTGCAGAGACATGGCTTAAATCAGGAAGTTCATGGGGTGAGCAAACAGTTCAAGGTTCAGCAGAAGTCAAGGTACAAGGCAAGGTTGTCCAATAGATCCGACAGGGTGCTGTTCAGCATCTCAGGTAGCTCAGTGAGAAGAGTAACTGCCAGACACAGCAGATGTCCTGGGTTTAAATTCAAGGCAAGCGCTGACAGTCCTCCAGTGGCATACTGACAGTTCTTCCATTTTCACTAAGTCTTCAGGAGTCATGACCATGGCAAAGAGCTCTGAAGGAATCCACAAATATGCATTTAGTTCAGAGCGCATGCGCCAGTGACTGAAGCAATAGAGACAGGATGGATTACAAGCAAGAGGAAAAGGTTGCAATGATTTTACACAAAGCGATCAGTAAAGTGTTATTTTTATTGACTTATATAGGGGAACATTATCCAGATGAGTTTACTACCACTTTAACCCTTTTAGCTATTGAAATTCTATCTATTTTATGTAGAACACTCCGGTTCATAATTATCAAATAAAATCTCTTTTCCAGCTTGTCTCTCGAGACCCAGTTATTTCCCTGTTGGGCGCTGCCATCTTGTCTATTGAACAGCATAACAAAGGTGAAGCTGGTCTGTCAATCACAGTCACAAGTCAAAGCTCTGTGCTGATGTCAGGGCCCGGGGGCAGTGGTTAGACATCTAGATGATAGTTTCTATTTAGTCTTTTGCCATTTTGAGGCAATAGAATGTGCACCTTAAAGTGGGGGTTCACCCAAAACATTTTTTTTTACCAGTACATTCAACCGAGTTGTCCGAATGACAATCGGCTGTTTTTTTTTATTTTATTGCCATACATACCGTATTTTCACCGCCGCTTCCGGGTATGTAATCTGCGGGACTGGGCATTCCTAATTGATTGACATCCTTCCGACCGGCGCTTACAGCGCGCCACGAGTTGCCGAAAGAAGCCGAACGTCGGTGCGCAGGCGCCGTATAGAGCCGACTCGCATTTCTGGCTTCTTTCGGCAACTCGTGACGCGCTGTATGCGCTGGTTGGAAGGATGTCAATCAATTAGGAACGCCCAGTCCCGCAGATTACATACCCGGAAGCAGCGGTGAAAATACGGTATGTACGGCAATAAAATAAAAAAAAAACAACCGATTGTCATTCGGACATTTTTTGGGGGGTGAACCCCCGCTTTAAGCAGCCAAAGAAATACACACGTACCAGTATATTTACAAACTTGGACATTGAGAAGGTGCTGATGTGTGCCTGCTGTACCATGTACTTGTATGAACAAGTATCCTGTTCTCTTTGTATTGCTTCCTTTGTGTGAAATCCCTGGTGATCCTGCCAGTCCCTCTCCTTTCCTATTAAAAACTGATCACACTAAGCAGGAGAACACAGAGTGGTCAGTTCTCTACCTATGCTGGGAACTCAGTCTGCTCTCCTCCAATGATCAGACCCCTCCTGCACAGCCAGTCACTGGGAAGTTAAGTGTGCTGCTGTTTACCTTCCCCTAGTTCATATGCAGCTGAGAACAGAAGGAATGTGATAACTTATAAAAAAGGGGAAACAATGTATCTATATTTTTTTTATGTCTATACACAAATGTTTTCCATTTTATCTCTATTTTAAACTGAATGGGTTGTTTTACAAGGTTATTATTTGCAATCATTTTAACTCTAATGTCTACATTGCCAGAAACTAGAAATATTAATTCCATATTGCAATGCACTCAGGTGGAGATCACTAACTGATGCAAAAAGGGCATCTGCTACATTAGTTTTGCTGGGTCATGTTATATTACATTGTTACAGATATCCAACTTCCTTTTTCGGGAAACAAGTTTCACGCAATGCAGTTTGCTGAGATTTCAGCAAGATTTATCAAGCTTCAATTGCCGGCAATACTGCCAATAAAAATGAATGGCACTCAAACACAGGTGGTGAGTTTTGCCACTTTTGCAGTGCGATTTTGGATCATGGACAGAACCACATTCGATTCGGCCCAAGATCCCAAATTGCCAGATATGAACGGGGCCTAGAGGGCAGAATGCCCTCCTTGTTTTCAGACCTGGTCTACAGACATGCTTACTACTTTTTTTAGCTAAATGTACTGTATATTAGCTACATGTATGCTATTTATTGTATAAAACTGATTACCTTTTTGGCATCAATTCCTGTGTGCAGTTACAGTGTAGACTCCAGACAGGTGGAATGTAAACCAAGTAATTTTTATACTGGTCTGGCCCTATAAGAGCAGCTCTTGAAACATAGTGAAGGAATGCCAGTTAGTAATTACAATTGCAAGGTTGCTTGAAAATATCAAAAGAGCTAGCATGTTATAAAAAAAAATTATCCTCAACAATGTACCGTAATAATAATATTGTCATCCCAATTTATGTAATCTATTGGTATGAGGGTCTGCTTATTTCTTATGTTTTCTTGATGTTTTTTTTTTGTGTACTTTTAAGATCTATTGGATATTTTTTATGTTGTTTGTTTCTATATATGCCAATAAACTTTATATTTTTAAAAGAATGTGTCCTTTAAGTTGACTACTATAACATAGCACAGCTGGATCCTATTAGACTTGTGCACAACGGAAACATTTGTTTAGTTTAGTTTAGTTTCTTTTCCGTCCTGTTGATTCGTAATCATTCGTAATTTTGCTAAACAGGATTTTTCGTGTTCAGGCTAATTCCTATTTTCGCTAGCGTCATTTTCGTTGAATCGGAATGATTCGTATTAATGTAAGTCTTATTTTTAGTTGATTTATAATTCGTACTTTCGGTAGAGTATGTTGTTTTTCGTTGATTCGTAACTTGTTCTTGGTTCGTTGACTCGTAATTTTCCATGTCTCTCTCACAATGGCGCTGCCTAACGTGCTTCGACTGGATTTGTGCTTTTCTAAATACATTGCGGTTATTTGTAACGATTCAAAATATTCTCGTATTTTACTTTCGTTTTTTGACATGCGGCTATAGCCTCCGCCCCTGTACACCATTTTGAGAGGGAGTTCAGCATGGTGAGGGAGGAGCAGAGAGTGTTATTGTTGGATGTGTGGTTGGGATCACAACAAGTCGACTTGCTGTTGAATTAGGCCGCATTAACGAATTATGCCGAAGGCATTCAGGCATTCGCTATTTGCAATATAATTTATTTTGGATTCAGGTTTTATTTGTAATTGCTTTGTTTGGAAATTCGAATGGTTCCGAACCTCCCAAAGTTGCTAAATTCGTCCGAATTTCGATTAGTTACGAAACAAATTGCACAAGCCTAGATCCTATGGCTTAGCTGGTTGGTACTAAAAAAATTGCACAACTTCCTTAATATTTAACAACTACCGTATTTATCGGCGTATACCGCGCACTTTTTCCCCCTTAAAATCAGGGGAAAATCGTGGGTGCGCGATATACGCCGATCCTCGCTGTCTCTGAGCCGCTAGTCTAGAGCTGTACTACGCACTCGGCTAGGCTCGGCCACGCTCGGCTCCGCCCGCCGCAGCCTAGATCCGAGCCGAGTGTACTGCGCACTCGGCTAGGCTCGGCCACACTCTGCTCCGTCCGCAGCCACGCGAGAGGAGCCGAGAGAAGCCGAGACAAGCCGTGAGGAGCCGAACATCGAGGAAATCCGGCTCCTCTCGGCTCGCGCCAAATCCAAAAATGAACACCGGACACGATGGACGGAGAGGGACACCTCCAAAGCCGCAGACGGACACGCTGGACGGAGACGGACACCTGGATGGAGGCCGTAGACAGACACCTCCAAAGCCACAGACGGACCCCGCGCAAGGAAGCCGCAGACGGACACCCACAAGGCTGGACGGACCCCGCGCAAGGCCGCAGACGGACGCCAGACAAGGCCGCCGATGGACGCAGGGCAAAATTTTTTTTGCCCTTTTTTCCCCTTTTAAGCTTGGGGTGCGCGTTATACGCCAACGCGTGGTATACCCCGATAAATACGGTATACAGTTTGAGGGCCTACCTAAATAGCAATGCACTGAACAGATTTATATAGGCAGTCCCCATATACTTAAACAGTAACAAATGAACAACCGTAGATTAGATTACTTTTGTTCAAAAATGCAAAACAAATAATCTATTTGGTTCAATTCTACTTTTGTGTAAGCCTGAAAATCATAGTTTACTGATTGAACCACTTAGCACACTGTATTTTTTCATCGAAATGAAGAAACGGTTGTATGGTTACTGTAGGTGCATGGAGAGCAGTATGAATGCAACCATACACCACTACTTAGTAAACTTGGGCCAGCGTGTCTTTTATCAGTATCTGGGAAGCTGTTATATTGACCTTGTCTAAATGCTTTCTCACCATTTTGTGCTACTCTTTAATTCTCTGAATGAGTAATTGGCTGTTTTTTTCCCAAAAGGCCAAGGTGCATTTAGCAAGAAAATAAAGAACCACTTTGCATTATGCTGAATTCACGCTGCAGCCGACAGGATTATAGATGGGAAAGCACTTTTTTTCTTCTTGTCCCAAGAGGTTAACAGCGAGGTGAGACCTTGGCTTGATTAGGTCTGAGTGCAGCACCCTCATAAATAAATAAGCAAATATTTCTATATCACCTCTTTCACAATAAATACACAGGCCGCAAAATAGGCTATTTGTAAAATTGCGTAAATTAGGACTTTCGGGTTACTGTAGAAGTGCATTTTGTGGCTTCAGTCGTGTTTCTTGATGACATTACTGAAGTTGTTCTTTAAATGTTCCCCCACCCCCCTAAGTGGAAGTCACAAAGCTAAATACTTAACTCTAGCTCTGATATAAGTCCCAACTGCATCCAGCTCCTACTGCACACGCTCGCCGCCACAGCAATCAATGGAATGAGAGGTGGGCATAAGGACCAAGAGTTGGACATCTGCAATGGGCCTACAAAGATTTTTTAAAGTATCACTATGTAAATACTGTGATTTAAAAGGTTTATAAGCCATACAAAAAGAGCTGCTTATTATACAGGATTTATATAGCGCCAACGGTTTACACAGTGCTTTACGACATGAGGGCAGACAGTACAGTTAAAATACAGGAGGAATCAGAGGGCCCTGCTCATTAGAACTTACAATCTAGGAGGGAGGGTCAAGTGATACAAAAGGTAATAGCTGTGGGGGTGAGCTGATGGAGAAAGTTAAAGTAAAGTTGTTACTGTAGGTGAAGGCAGAATAGGCTTCTCTGAAGAGAAGGGTTTCCAGGCAGGGGCGTAACTAGAAATCACAGGGCCCCATAGCAAAATGTTGTATGGGCCCCCCCCCCCCCCCTCCAAAAAAAATGAACTAATGCCATTGAACAAGACATTACTAATTTTATATATATATATATATATATATATATATATATATATATATATATAGATATATAGATAGCAAGGCAGGTTATTATAAGAGAGAGAGAGACTGATTTTGCCCCCCCCCCACAGATAGACGCAGCCTCTGCCCCCCCCCACAGAGAGACGCAGCCTCTGCCCCCCCCCACAGAGAGACGCAGCCTCTGCCCCCCCCACAGAGAGACGCAGCCTCTGCCCCCCCCCCCACAGAGAGACGCAGCCTCTGCCCCCCCACAGAGAGACGCAGCCTCTGCCCCCCCCCCCACAGAGAGACGCAGCCTCTGCCCCCCCCACAGAGAGACGCAGCCTCTGCCCCCCCCCCACAGAGAGACACAGCCTCTGCCCCCCCCCCACAGAGAGACGCAGCCTCTGCCCCCCCCCCCACAGAGAGACGCAGCCTCTGCCCCCCCCCCACAGAGAGACGCAGCCTCTGCCCCCCCCCACAGAGAGACGCAGCCTCTCCCCCCCCCCCCACAGAGAGACGCAGCCTCTGCCCCCCCCACAGAGAGACGCAGCCTCTGCCCCCCCCCCCCACAGAGAGACGCAGCCTCTGCCCCCCCCCCACAGAGAGACGCAGTCTCTGCCCCCCCCCACAGAGAGACGCAGCCTCTGCCCCCCCCCTCCCCACAGAGAGACGCAGCCTCTGCCCCCCCCCACAGAGAGACGCAGCCTCTGCCCCCCCCCCACAGAGAGACGCAGCCTCTGCCCCCCCCACAGAGAGACGCAGCCTCTACACCCCCCCACAGAGAGACGCAGCCTCTGCCCCCCCCCACAGAGAGACGCAGCCTCTGCCCCCCCCCCACAGAGAGACGCAGCCTCTGCCCCCCCCACAGAGAGACGCAGCCTCTACACCCCCCCACAGAGAGACGCAGCCTCTGCCCCCCCCACAGAGAGACGCAGCCTCTGCCCCCCCCCCCACAGAGAGACGCAGCCTCTGCCCCTCCCCCCCCACAGAGAGATGCAGCCTTTGCCCCCAACAGCAAAAGAGCCTCAGACTGCAGTGCCCAGAAAACAGACTGCTACCCCTTTACGGCTCGGGGAAGACAAGATATGGGCACATATGAAAATTACTGACTCTGACAGCACTTCAGCAGTGCAACACAGATGACCTCCATTAAAGTTACAGTCTCAAGGCAGGCTTGGTCCCCAGCAGCCCACTCTTCCTGGCTCAGGAACAAGAGGGGGAGGGGAGAGAGGGATCTCTAGCCCCGTCCATGTCTGCAGCCCCTCCTGTAGGGAGTACGTGGGGAGCAGAGAGCTCTAGGGGGCTGGAGAGCAATGTTGGGGGATCCAGGGAGCAGGGGGTTGGAGAGCACTGGGAGGGAGTAGGGGGGGGGGGGGGGGAGACAGGGAGGACCAGAAATCACTGTGGTGGGGATATCAGTGTGGGGGAACAAGGGAGCACAGAGCACTGGAGGGGAGGTGAAGAGCTATTGGGGGGGGGGCGACTGGACAGCACAGTGAGGGGGGAGAGCCAGGGAGCACAGAGGGGACCAGAGAGCACTGCGGGGGAGCGAAGGAGCAGTGTGGGGGGGGGACTGGACAGCACAGTGGGGGTAGCATGGGGGAGCACAGAAAGTACTGTGGGGGGGGGAGAGCACAGCACAGGGGGGGGGACAGGGCAGCACAGTGGGGGGGGGCAGGGCAGCACAGTGGGGGGGGGGCAGGGAGCAGGGGGGGGGGGCAGAAAGCACTGGGGAGGAGCCAGGGAGCAGAGGAGGTATGCAGGGAGAACTGGGAGGAACTAGGGAGCACGTTGGCAGTAAAAAGTTGGATAGGAGGAGCTCCGGTGGATGGATCACATCCCGGCGCCTGCTGCAGCCTGACCGACCCCCCCATAAAGAAAGTGAGTCCCCGGCCGTGCCGCCCCCCTGTGTGCCTGGATAGGAGGAGCGGCGGGGACAGCTGCACATGGAGGAATTGATCTTTCCATATTCCTCCTGCAGCCAATGAACGCCCGCAGAAGAAGCGGTCATTCAGCGGCTGCAGGAGGAATATGGAAAGATCAATTCCTCCATGTGCAGCTGTCCCCGCCGCTCCTCCTATCCAGGCACACAGGGGGGCGGCACGGCCGGGGACTCACTTTCTTTATGGGGGGGTCGGTCAGGCTGCAGCAGGCGCCGGGATGTGATCCATCCACCGGAGCTCCCATCCAGGCACACAGCAGGAGGGCGGCACGGCCGGGCAATCCCATACTCACTGGGCAGGCTGCAGAAGGTGCTGGGAGGGGAATCCATCCACCGGAGCTCATCCGCAGTCATAGGGCAGGAATAGTTTGCACCGCCTTGCCCGACTCCAAAGCCCGCTCCACTGATATACTGCCGAGACGCGCCACTGCCCATTCAAAAATGTCGCCAGATGGCGACATTTCGCTACTGCGCATGAGCCGCCCAGCCGAGTTTGTACGATCTTTGCCGAGTCCTGCAGGCTTCCTGTTGGCAACACTGCCGGGCCCCACTCGGCTGCGGGCCCCATAGCGCCCGCGTGGGTCGCTATGGCGGTAGTTCCGCCACTGTTTCCAGGGATCGTCTAAAAGCAAACAGAGTAGGAGATAGTCGGACAGCTTGGAGTAGGGAGTTCCATAGGGTGGGAGAGGCTTGGGAAAAGTCCTGAACGTGAGCATGGGAGGAGGTTATGAGGGGGCTAGAGAGCAGGAGGTCTTGGGATGAATGAACAGGACAATTTGGTTGGTATTTTGAGACAAGGTTAGTGATGTAGCTGGGGGCCCAGTTGTGGATGGCTTGGTAAGTTGTTAGTATTTTGACTTTAAAGTGGTTGCAAACTCCTATTGATTAATTGCACCTATAGGTAAGCTTATAATAAGGCCTACCTATAGGTACTGTAAATATCTCCTAAACATGCATTGTTTAAGAGATATTTACTGTATATGCAGCTGATTACATCATTAGGGCATGCGTTCTGAAGGAATTGCCACCCGTGCCATTCCTTCAGAGCCCTGTGCCTTGACAGGTCGACATTCGCAGAAGTGACGTCATGCGGCTCCGGAGTCTGCGGACCCGCAAGGAAGATGGGTGAAGATGGATGTGGTTTCCAGCGGTGACACCGCATCGGTGGAGGGCTTAGTTTGCAGGTAAGTTTCATATAATGTGCTAGTATATGATGCATTCTAGCACATTATGCCTTTACTTTGCACGTCAGAAAAAAAAGGCAGAGGTTTACTTCCTCTTTAATTTGTGGGTGAGCAGAAGCCAGTGGAGCGGTTTGTAAGATGGATGAGTCTGGCAGCAGCATTCATAATGGACAGAAGGAGGGACAGCCAATGTAATGCCGCGTACACACGATCATTTTTCGGGTTGTAAAAAATTACGTTTTCAGGCTCTAGAAAAAACTACGTTTTTTTCAACTTCATTATTAAAACGGCCTTGCCTACACACGATCGTTAAAAAAAAATGCTCTAGCAAAGCGCGGTGACGTACAACAAATACGACGGCACTATAAAGGGGAAGTTCCATTTGGATAACGCCACCCTTTGGGCTGCTTTAGCTGATTTCGTGTTAGAAAAAGACGATTCACGCTTTTCTGTCTGTTACAGCGTGATGAATGTGCTTACTCCATTACGAACGGTAGTTTTACCAGAACGAGCGCTCCCGTCTCATAACTTGCTTCTGAGCATGCGCAGGTTTTTCACGTCATTAAAGCCCACACACGATCATTTTTTTCAAACCCGAAAAACGACAATGTTTAAAACGTTGTGAAAAAATAGAGCATGTTCGGAAAAAAAAATTGCAGTTTTTCAGAACCAAAAAAATGCTCTGAAGCCCACACACGATCGTTTTAAATTACATTTTAAAAAAACGTAGCTTTTTACAACCCGAAAAATGATCGTGTGTACGTGGCATAAAGGTTATCCCGTGAGGAGGGAGTTGCAGTAGTCGAGATGGAAGATGACCAGGGAGTGAACTAGGAGCTTTGTGGTGTCATTGGTTAGGAAGGAGCGTATTTTGGAGATGTTGCGTAGGTTGAAGTGGCAAGATTTGGACGTGGGGCCGAAAGGATAGATCAGAGTCCAGGAATAGACATAGAACCTTGGCATGCGGGAACAGGTTGATCGTTGTGCCATCGATCTTGACAGAGAAAATCAGGGGAAGAAGCACATGGGGGAGGAAATATATGAGCTCAGTTTTGGATAGATTGAGTTTGAGGAAGTGATGTGACATCCAGGCTGATATGGTTTACCTTTTGATAGCACTGTATTGAACACTACATAAAAAATGTCAGTTCATGTAGCAAGCATAAACTCCAGAAGGGATGAGACAAAAAAAATAAAACTGAACTCAAAACCTGGTCCAAAAACGTATTTTAAATATAATCCTCAATAGTCACAAAGGATATAGATTCACTTTGTTAATACTAAATGCCTTTTCATTTATTACCTTGTAAAAGTGGTAGTGACATCATCACTGTGCTGTACATTGTCTGTGCAGAGCTGTGGGAGGGGCTCAGTAGATCCACCCACTACAAGCTGCCTGCAGAAAACTACAGGAGGGGGCGGGGCCAAGACCAGTCACCCAGCACAAGAAGAGAGCACAGCAGTGACCGGTCTATATTATAGGAAGCTCTGCGCAGAGGTAAGGTGCAGAAGTTGCATGCCGGATTACTGCACAACGATGGAAGAAATGTACAAAGGACGCTAAAATTGAGCTATCAATGCGCATTAGCCAATATTTGTTTTTCCGGAGTTGAGCATTACATTTCCTCCTAGTGTTCATATATAAATGGGAGGGAATTATAAAGCAGCAAGCACTTTGTGCTGTAACAGGAAGCAGCAATGCTAACCACTGAGCTTTCATGCTGACTTTTATTTCCATCACTGTCACTCATTAACAAACTCTGGCACTTTATGAATAAGTAAATAAATAGCCCAGTGCTAATTAAAATTGTTTTTGTAAGATCACCACAGAAATATTTGTGCTCAATCATTTTCCAAAATAAACAGCTGCATCCCACGCTTGGCAGCCTTCTTTCCTGAGGACACAGCGCCCTGGTGAGTTACCATCTGATGATCCCACTAGAAATATACTGCAGCTCGTACCCTGCCATGGATTATAATAGAGGTGGTCAGGGCCTAGATCTGCAAGGGGGGGGGGGGGGGGGGTGTAGACTCTTCTCTTCCATGACCATTGACAAAAACAGCATAAAAAACCTTAGAAGATAGATTTGTCTAAAATTCTGGAAGTGTATTCTAGTCATTGTGGGGGATGTAAAAAGGGAATATAAGAAAAGTGTACAACAACTGAAAATAAAACAAAAACTGTGATAAACAAGTGCAATAACAACAATATTACAATATATCATCAATAATGTCCAAAATATTCTGTGATAACGTCCACATGAAAGAGCTCAATAGCCTGTGATTAACAAGTGCAATCATAACTATGTAGTCATACTCCACTGAAAATATCCAAAATGATCATTCAGAGGCGGCTCTAGGTGAAACCTTAGGCAAAACTTAGATACGGGGGTCCAACTCATGCCCATAATGGGTAATAAAATTCAAGCAAATAAAAATGGCTGCAGAAAGATGCACAGATCTAGCACACAGTGATTGAGCAGAGGCAAATTAGGCAGCTGCGAGGCCCATGTAAGTGCAAGGCCTTAGGTGGCCACCTAATTTGCCTAATTAAAGAGCCACTGTGATCATTGATAAGGTTCAATCACAAAACACTCTCTGAGGCCCCGTACACACGTCCGAGGAACTCGACGTGCCAAACACATCGAGTTCCTCGTCGAGTTCAGTGTGGAAGCCGCCGAGATCTCGGCGGGCCAACTTTCCTCATTGAACAACGAGGAAATAGAGAACATGTTCTCTTTTCGGCCCGGCGAGTTCCTCGTCGGCTTCCTCGCTGAAAAGTGTACACACGACCGAGTTTCTCGGCAGAATCCAGCTCCGACCGAGTTTCTGGCTGAATTCTGCCGAGAAAATCGGTCGTGTGTACGGGGCCTCAGACTAACTATGAGGGCTACCTGCATCGGCAGTGGTGTATTGGTACAGTGTTTGTTCACGCTTTCAAATAAATGTTCAATGTGGGTGCATACTTTACCTACTTTTCATTAAAATAGTTCTTAGCAGTGAGCACTATGACATTTTTCTTTCTTTTGGCTTCTGGTACCCACAGCACTGTATTTTCAGTGGTTGAGTAACCCATGCAGCACTGAGCGTTATTTGAAAGTGGCGAGAGAGCGCCTCCATTGTCTCTGGGAGTATCTAAAAAGGAGTTTGCCTGGATATCTATCTGTTCATGCTTGTTTGACCTTTCGTAATGGAGGTCAAACCATAAGATGAGAACACACCCTGGGGGCGATTGCTGTTGGAGGTGTCACCGGAGTAGATTGGTTTCACTATCAAAAGCAGAAATTTGTCCGGCTTACTCATAGCAAGGCTGTAATGGCTGAAACATGTCAGCATTGATCCTGTATATATAATGTAGCCAAATAAAGGATAATACTAAGGAGTTATTGATTTGACGGCAACATTTCTGCTTTGGATGTTCAGAGTGGGAATCCCCCTAGCCTGAGCGCCGAATCTCAGCAAGTATTTCTCAATTGTGCGATTGAGCTTGGGTATTTTATGCTTGTGGTTTCACTATTAATACGAATATTTTCAGCATATGTTGTGAACTTTATCATATATACGCCAGGGGTCAAGTCCTGGGGAAAAAAATGTGGGAACTCCCACCCAATATGATACGCTCATATGCATTATTACTAAACCGCATGTTTGTTTGTTTTTTCGATCCACTGTACCTTAGTAATTCTTTGTGTTACTGGCCTCTTCCTGTATATGGATTCATCGGGTAGTTTTCGGGTATTCCGTCACTTCCTCGATGCCGCAATATATCCTGGGAGCTTTTGTCATTGTTCC
Source organism: Rana temporaria (assembly GCF_905171775.1). Taxonomy (NCBI): domain Eukaryota; kingdom Metazoa; phylum Chordata; class Amphibia; order Anura; family Ranidae; genus Rana; species Rana temporaria. The sequence goes on from NC_053492.1 coordinate 108,984,938, forward strand.
CAGGAGACATTGCGGAGGTCTGCCGCGAGTTATCGCGGGATTTAGAAAGATTATTTTTTTATAAATCCTGTGATAACTCGCGGCAGACCTCCACAATGTCTCCTGGGAACAATGACAAAAGCTCCCAGGAGACATTGTGGCATCGAGGAAGTGACGGAATACCTGCACACTACCCGATGAATCGATATACAGGAAGTGGCCAGTAACATAAAAGATTACTAAGGTTCGCCTGCCCCTGACAGTGACTCGAGCTGGGCATCGCCGCTTAGTGAAGGATTGGCTCGGGCGGCTCGGCTGCTGCTCTAGTCCTGCAAAAGGAACTGCGTTCCTGCTGTGAAAAAAGTGCAGGGACTCTGTTCCCACGCTTTTCCGCAGGACTTGAGCTTTGATATACGCCATTTAATTAGTTTTTTGATTGGCCCTTATTACTGATCATTTTGGATATTATCAATGGCTACATAGTTATTATTGCACTTGTTAATCACAGGCTATTCAGCTCTTTTGTGTGGACTTAATCACAGATAATTTTGGACATTATTAATGATATATTGCAATATTGTTGCTATTGCACTTGTTTATCACATTTTGTGTTTTATTTTCAGTTGCTGTACACTTTTCCTTTTTTTATTTTTATTTTTTTACATCCCCCACAATGACTACAATACACTTCCAGAATTTTAGACAAATCTATCTTCTAAGGTTTTTCTAGACTGTATTTATCAATGGTCATGGAAGAGAAGAGTCTACACCCCCCTTACAGATCTAGACCCTGACCACCTTAACACAGAATATTTTGGACATTATTATGTTATATTGTAATATTGCTATTACATTTGTTTATCACATTTTTTATTTTATTTTCAGTTGCTGTACACTTTTCCTTTTTCTATTTTTATTTTTTACATTCCCCACAATGACTACGATACACTTCCAGAATGTCAGACAAATCTATCTTCTAAGGTTTTTCTAGACTGTATTTGTCAATGGTCATGGAAGAGAAGAGTCTAGACCCCCCTCCCCACCCCCCTGGTCATCACTGTACTAACTTCCATGGGTGAAACAGTTTCACTGTCTACGCAGCCCAGCACAATGGTCCTGCGGTTTAAAAACTGCACTGTTCTTCCTCTTCTTTCCATAGGGATGCCAGGAGGGATTAGAGTGGTTCTGATTGGTCAACACTGACAAAAGACCATGATGACCAATCACAACCACTCTGATCTGTCTTAAAGGATCACTAAAGATATATATATATATATATATATATTTGTTTTTAAATCACAAACATGTTATACTTACCTCCACTGTGCAGTTCGTTTTGCACAGAGTTGTCCCGAACCTGGTCTTCTGGGGTCCCTCGGTGGCTGTCTCGGTCCCCCCTCCCTCGCAAGGACTCAACACCTTCAGGCGAGAGAACTTGCATGGTGTTGAGTTCTTGCGGGCGCACTCCCATGATACAGCGGCAGCCATAGCCGCTCACTGTATGACTCGGCCTCGCCCCACGTCATTGGATGTGATTGACAGCAGCGCGAGCCAATGGCTGCGCTCTTTTCAATCCATTCACTATAACCAATCAACGGCCAGGCTGAGCGGCGAAGCGGATGTCGGGGGCGAGCGTGGGACTTTCGAGGGGTCAGGTAAGTATAATGGGGGGGCCCAGTATTGTCGGATGTTTTTTCACCTTAAGGCATAGAATGCATTAAGGTGAAAAACCTTTAACCTTTACAAACCCTTTAATGTCCATGTGGAAAGAAAAGGAGGAACACTGCAGTTTTAAACCCAGGACCATTGTGCTGGGCTGCGTGGATAGTGAAACTGTATCACCCATGAAGGTGAGTGCAGCAGGGACCAGGGGGGTGGGGAGGGTTTATGGTGTTAGTTTGCCTTTAAATTTTTTTCTAAAACATAAACTAACAATTTAAAATAAAGCTATGTTCTACAGTTTTTCATCAGTTACACTGCTGTATTTGTTACTGTTAGCTGCAAATTACTATTAAATTACACAATGTTTCATTATAAAGTAAGAAAGGATCATGAAAGTGGAAGAACAATGTATTTATTATTATTATTATTATTATTATTATTATTATTAATATTTTATTATAGTATTTACTGTACATAGCTCTGACAACTTTCACAGCATTTTACATTCTGCACATACACATAAGTCCCTGCCCTCAAGGAGCTTATAATCTAAAGTTTCTAATTCACATTCATACATACATGTACACACATACTGGGGTCAGTCTAGACAGGGGCCAATCAACCTACCAGCATGAGCTGGGCATCATGAGAAAACCCATGCAAGCACAGGGAGAACATGCAAAATCCAGGCAGGTCATTTTTTAATGGGGGTTACCCTGCTGCCAGGCAGAAGTGCTAACTACTGAGCCACTGTGCTGCCCATTATAGCGATGCATATTACAGGCACAAATGCAAGTGGCAAGGATTTGAAATCCCTACCTATGGCTAGAAGAACCCCTTCATCAATATGCCAAGATCCCACCTAAGCAACATATTAGTGCCAAGGCAAATAAAAATAACAATTCAACTGCCTTGATCTTCAACTAGCATACAGTTCAAAGTTAAAGCGGAACTAAACCCATCATTTAATGGTTTCCAAAAACAGTTACATTCCTGGCATACCGAGATTGCTAACTGTCACATTTGCTTGTGCGCTCAACCAGACCGTCAAAGCATCAAATGGCTGAAGTCATAACTGATCACATGTGCAGCCCCAAGGCAGTTGAAGATCAAACAGAGGCATAGAAGGGTTTAGTTCCGCTTTAATGAGAATGTTATATAGCTTGGAGGAGCCTTGGAGCTGTGCACTCCATTATGTTATACATTCAAGAGAGGATCCCTTTAAAAGAAATGCATATGATGAAATCCAGGCGGTGTCTGATCGGTTAGCAGTGGCTTGGATCTAAGCAGAAACTTTCTGAAATTTGAACATATTGTGAGAGCGAGGCTTTAGATGCATTTCCTCACTGATATTAACAAGGAATACAACAGCAACTTATACTGGAAAATGTCAACATTTTATTGCACATCTACAATTCTCTGACGAGAATCTGGGCCGTGTGTACAGGGCTTAAAACTAAAGGCTTGTCACTTTTGTTGGGCAGATTGGCCTTCATGTGAATGTAGAAGAAAAAATAAGGGCATGTAAAATAAAAAAGGAATTGATATACTAATACTATCATTACAGATCTTAAAGTGTTACTAAACCTACAACAGTAAAATCAGTCTGTATATGCAGTAACGCATGCTTGTTCTACTCACTGTAAAACCTAAGGGGTTTATCCTCTGCATTGTGTAAAAAGGCTGTTTGAGCCTGTCTTCTCTGATCCTCCACTTTTTCCACTGCCCCCAATCCATCTCTTGATAGTACATAGCCTTTGAGGCACTCTGCACATGCTCAGTTTGGTGTATATTGCTAGAGAATTTTTTTGTTTTTTGTTTTGAGGGAGGATGCATGTGATTGGCACAGGACCAATCAGCACTGTCCAGATAGAGGAGAATGAAAACTCCTCCTACAAGCTTTAAGCAGTGCTTGGCTGGACACTGATAGAAGTCACAAGACTTCTATATATTACTGATGAGAAAAAGGTATTTAGCAGTTTATATTTACTAAAATAATTGCATTTCCATGTTCTATGTACTGTGGGAGACCAGATATAGTGAATGCAGGGTCCTGGGTTTAGTAACATTTTAAGCACATACAGTTACCATAAAAAAATATTTTCTGCCATAGTGGGCCAATCCATTAGGCATTGGCATTAGGTAGAAAAAAGGGCTTACCTTTGCAGACTGTATGATTTTCAGGTTCATATCCAGCTTTGCAGGTACATCTGCCGATGGGCACCATCCATTCTCCATCGCCATTGCAGTACAGTTTAATGTGTACATCTACTTCCTCTGCATTAGGGATACACGTTCCTCTTGCTATCACCAACGATGTGCTCTCTGCCCCAGTCATGGTTTCCGGGAAGACTGCAAAATTCTGAACCACAGTGGGGCACTTTTTGAAGAAGACACGGACAGACAGGAGTGACATACATGCTCCATAATCCTGGAAGGCTAAATAGAAGCCACTGCGAGTCAATGGGCCAAAACTACGAACTTCAGTGTTCACTTTCATCAGCCTCCCACCAAAGTCCACCTGTGAGAAGCTTTCATCAGCAGCTATCGTGTCTACTTTAAGGTAAGGAGCATCATTCCAAAATGCTGAGTCTTTATTCGGAACGTGGGAGTCCGACTCATAGTAATACAAGTTAAAAGTTTCTTTACAAGACCCTGGCACATTAGGGAGGCTACTACAGTCTCGGACAGTAAAACGCATCTCCACGTAGACGCGCTGGGCATTCCGCCGAGGAATGAAGGTAGTACGAAGCCAGTTGTTCTGGTTGGGCCCAAAAACATTGCACACTTGATATGTGCGTATTGTGTTGAGGTTTTCATCATAGCCGCTCACTTCTTCCCACTGTAGAAAAAGAAAAATACAGATGTATCAAACATGAATCCTATGAAGCAGCACAGGAAATGTTATTTAGCCCACAATCATGTGACATTTTACTTATGGGGAAATGTTGAAGTGCTGAAACCCCCGACTTTTTATATAGCTTGGGTACTTCAGCCACATAATTCGTAATTTCAATTATTTTTCTGTATCCTCTAGTAAAAAATAAACCAAATAAGACACCATGGGGTGGATTTACTAAAGGCAAATAGACTGTCCACTTATGAAATGCAGTTGCACTATTTTTTTCCAGAGCTTAGTGAATGTGCTTTCGCTTTTTAAAGGATACCCAATCGGGTGCAAGGAAAATAAAAAACACAGCATTTTTGCTTGCACATGATTGGATGGTGACCTCATTCACTAAGCTGTTTGTTTACATCTTTCCTTCCTGGCAAGGAGAGAAAGATACAATTGATCTTTCTCTCCACCCAGAGAAGAAAGAGAACACATGGGCAGCCAGGGATGGACTGGCCATTGGGACTACTGGGAGTTTCCCGGTGGGCCGATGTCTCAGTGGGCCGGCTTCAGTGACAGTAGACCGCCACGCCCCTTCGCTCCTCTGGCTCTCTCTCCCCGCAGCGCTCACCTCCTCTCCCTGGCTAGTTCACATGAAAACAGACATGCTCCTCGGGAGTCGCACTTAGAAGCACATCGTATGATCCGGAAGGACGGCGGCCACACACAGCTGTGACATAAGCTACCTCGACACTCGTTCCCCTGGTCTTTCCTTCCCCTGCTCTCCAACCTGCTGTCTGCTGCCACAGAGAATCTATATGGAGAGCGGGGGAAAGGAAAGCCCAGAAGAACGGGTGCCGAGGAAGCTCATGTCACAGCTGTGTGTGGCCGCCATCCTGTTTTTTTCAGCCGCCATGGGAGAGACCTGTCAAAGTGGGCCAGTCTGGATGAAGTCCAGGGCCAAATTTTTGTCCCAGTCCAGCCCTGTGGGCAGCTGCACAGTGACTGATCACTTTGATAGCCAATCAGAGGCTATCACAGTCATCAGGTAACTGGGAACTGGGAGTCCTGGGTCCTGATCATTACTACGAGACCCAGGGCTCATTGGAGAGCCCAGTCTCTGTGCTGGCAGCACGTTGTGCGTCACTCTCCCAGCACAAAGACAGGTATGCATATATGCGGCCTCACGGATAAAGACCCAGTTTCCTGAGGCCTCATATATGTGTACTGCCGGAGGGAAGGGGTTATAAAACATTATATATTGCAGCTTACCAATCCTTACATGTGGCTGCACTAGTTTTCTTTGTTTATCTTTTAATTTCACCAGGTGTTCTGGCCAGTAACACCTCCTATGTAAGGGCGCCTCCAATCTATTCAGGAGTAATGGAGCCACCCCTGGAAAGTCGCATCATCTATCTGGGAAGAGGGGAATGTACTAGCAGCTTTAGATGGACCTGCCTAACAAATTGAAGCCGAACTCCAGATAAGAAGTTTTAAACAGTTAGCGCCAACTTTTTTGTCCCTATAGGATAAAGGTTTTACATAAATGAATAAAAGCTAACCATTGTAAGCACACCTATCAGTGTTAAATAGTTTGTCCGACCAAAATCACATTGGAATTCCGACGGAATTCCATTGGAGTAAAATAGAACATGTTCTATATCTAAACTCCGGTGGAATCCATCGGAAATTCCGATCGTGTGTACGGGGCTTAATTGCCACTTGTGCTGGAAAGCTTGGTCTGTTGAAGGAAGATGAAAAATAAGTTGCAATATAATTCATTTTTGTTTATGGGTTTAGTCCCGCTTTACAGAGGGAGAGCACAATTATTTTAATTATCATCGTTGATGCCGTGTACACACAATAATTTTTCGGAATGAAAAAAACGTCATTTAAAATGTTCGTGTGTGGGCTGCACATCGTTTTTCCGTTTCTGAAAGACTATAAAAAATGTTTTTCGAACATGCTGCATTTTTTAACGTTGTTTTAAAAAAAATTGTTTTTCGGGTTGTAAAAAATGATCAAGTGTGGGCTAAAACAACGTTTTAAACCCGCGCATGCTCAGAAGCAAGTTATGAGATGGGAGCGCTCGTTCTGGTAAAACTACCGTTCATAATGGAGTAAGCACATTCATCACGCTGTAACAGACAAAAAAGCGCCAAATGTCTTTTACTAACACGGAATCAGCTAAAGCAGCAAAGGCGAATAGAACTTCCCCTTTAGAGTTCCGTTGTACGTGTTGTACGTCACCGCGCTTTGTTCATAATTTTTGAAAAACGATGGTGTGTGGGCAACATCGTTTTTAATGATGAAGTTGGAAAAACGTCTTTTTTTTTCATGCCGAAATATGATTGTGTGTACGCGGCATTATAATTATGAAAAGTTACGTTTTTTTTTATATTCATAAAAGCGAAGGCTATGATAAAATCTTGTGTTTACAGTTTACCGGTCCTTACAGCAGTAATGGTACAATAACGGGTTCTCTTTTGCTCTAAGAACGCTCTTGACAAGCTTTCACTGATATATTAGTTAGATAATTGTGAATCTCAGAGAGGTGATACCTAGAGTACTTCATATTCTGCAGATGGATGCTGGTGGTTGAAAGAATGTAGAAGACGTGATTTATGGAAAGGGATGAGGGTTAGCGGAAAAGGAAGCGGAAGCGGTTTCTGCAATATAATTTAGTGATTCTGTAGGAAGACATATGGTTATCCCCTGCACAGAGGAACACAATATTAAAATGCTTTTTGAGGCTTTTCTGAGTCTCCAGAGAGGTGCAGCCAGTTATACCGCGCAGTAAAAATGTGCTTTCACGTGAAATCTCCTTCCAGCTACACCTCTGAAAATAACAGCAATAATAATAACAGTAAATGGTCTCGGTATGCACAGATATTTTTATGGATGCATGCTTTTTTTTTTTTGAAATGATCTCAGTCTTTATTTAAATTCTCTCTCTAATTCTGAAGTTATAAGGACTAAATGCTCATTTAAGTCTGGGGGAATCAGCAAAAGCAGTTTTACTTACCTGATCCTCCACTCCCTCTGGCCGTTAAACTGGTCCGCGCAGCCTCTTCTCCCCTTTGCTCCTGTAGCACCCTCCTAGATGGGCTCACTCTGTAACCTAAAGGGGCTGGATTGGTCAAGTCTCTTGTGGCTCCACAGGCTGTGGGATTGTTTTTTTCCCCTTGGCTCGGTTGGGAAACCTCCAGAGCTTGGGGTGGGAAATTCAAATCCCACAGCCTGAACGCTGCTGATTGGTATTCTCAATTAGCAGCGGTATTTTTTTATATCCCTTTCCTGTTTTATACAGTTCAACTACATTTTCCACAGATCCTTTGACAATTTTTTTGCTTTCCCTATGACTCAGAATCCAGAAACGTCAGTGCAGCACTGCATGAAAGATGCAAGGGTCTGTCAGGAGTCCAGAAACTCATTGACCTTTTATACACACACACACAAATTATAGCAAACAGATCACAAGTGAGGATGGTTATCTTTAATAGCCATTCAAACCCCTTTGTGTCAACTTGTGTGCATATTATCAGGCTAGAATCAGCCTGGTCAGGGTCATTTGGGTAGTTTCTGTTGCCATTATGATTTAAAAAGAGTAAACACAGTTGATTGATAATAAATGGCTTCAGCCAAACACTAACCATGAGTGAAAGAAATGTTTTTTGTGTTATCATTCATATTGTCTGAAAAAGGGCCAAGGAATCATAAATTCTGCCAGGGTATGTAAATGAATGAGCACAATTTTATCTATATAATATTTTCCATATTATATATATATATTTTTTTATGGTCTTCCGTAGTGAAATAGTGACTTACTATGGCTGCTGTAGAGAGGTGTCCTTGTTCTAAAGTTACACTTAAGCATTTTGGAGTATCCAATTCCCCATTGTTCTTATTCTGTTATAGATTCTACAGCAATAGAATTTAAAAGGTCATGCCACTAGACTTATTATTGCGCCGGAGTGAAAGCTCCAGTCAATTTCTATTTTTCAAGAGATGATAGGAAATCTCTTCAAAATGAGAGGGAATCTCTTATTAGATAGTTGTAATAGGTGGAATAGGTGTCCCCAATTGAAGATGTCCCCTCACCTCCTGTTTTGGTGACAACTTTAAGATTTTTGCAGATGAACAGTGGGCACTAGGGGTATAATGAAATTATTTGCATGGCTCTGCTTGCTATCCTAATATAAACATTAAACCCTTTTTTTCGATGGGATTGGCCAAGCAAGTGAAAGATATGAAGAAGGCTTTTGTTGTGGTGCATAAAGCTTGAGATATATTTGAACATTTGAAGCTGTTATTTTAGTTCTTTAGCATTTTACTCCACACTAGCACAAGTTGTCTTTTGAGAAAACTACAAATCATTCTTTCCCCTTGCGTGAAGCAGATCCCCCACTAAGCATCATCTTGTGTTCTTCTTGCTCATTATCTACCATCCCTGCTACTCTTGCATCACAAAGGTAAGTGATATTAATCACAAAGATTAATTTGCCTGGATAGCACTTCATGCTACTTTAGAAATTTGCGCTCGGCAAGCTCCGGGGAGGAAGCCACCGAGGCAACTAATTAAAACCCCATCTTAAAAGGCAATGTTATTGTTCTGATAATGAAATAAACAGGAGATGAAGGAGGATAAGGTACACGTGGCGAGACAGTGGTGGAAAATTTCATTCCCAACAACATTAGCACTTACACTCCATGCAAATCATACCGCCATTAATAATGTATGGTACAGTATTAGGAAAATGAAGAGCTTGGCAATACAACACATTAGGTTTAAAGGCACACTCACATAAGACAAACATTCTTTTTATTTCTGATTTCCCCAATAGGTATTTATGCTTGGCTCAAAATTGTGCACAGTGTGTATGTGTCACTTAGGTTTCTCACCTACACATGGCAGGAGGCAAAGAAAGGAATGTATATGGACAGCCGCACTCCAATGTCTAAAAAAGACGGCCCTTTATTGGGTAAAAAGAAAATGCACTACAAAAAACAGCATACAGTGGGAAATAAACCACTGACGCGTTTCACATTGAACCTCAATACTTAGTCATAGCTAACCTACACATGGCAGGAGGCTCTAAGATTTGTGTCTGATATGATATCTTAAAGCGGTTGTATACCCGCTGACAGCTCATTATGAAATACTTACCTTAGAACGAGGCGTCGGTATCTCAGCCGGTCCATGCCAAGGGAGAGGACATGTTGCCTCATTGTGTCTTCCAGGTTTGGCAGCTCCAGCGCTGAGTGGCTGGAGCCGCAATGTCGTCACACCCGCGCATTCACGCAGGAGACTTCTTTCCGGCAAGGTCTGCTGGGCTTTCAGCCGAGAATCCCCTATGCGCATGTGCGGCTGAAGTCAGTGGCGCATTGCAAGGGAAATATCTCCTAAACCGTACAGGTTTAGGAGATATTATTTTTACCTACAGCTTAACCCTTTGATCGCCCTTGATGTTAACACTTTCTCAGCCAGTGTCATTAGTACAGTGACAGTGCTTAATTTTTAGCACTGATCACTGTATTAGTGTCACTGGTTCTCAAAAAGTGTCAGAATGTCTGCCGCAATATCGCAGTCCTGCTATAAGTCGCTGATCGCCGCCATTACTAGTAAAAAAAAAAAGATCCCATAGTTTGTAGACACTATTGGGTAGATTTAGGTAGGGGCGCCTAAACTTAAGGACGGCGTAGCCTAGCGTGTTTACACTACGTCGCCTTAAGTAAGAGAGGAAAGTACATGATTCAGAAAGCACTTACCTCCTTACTTAGGGCGGCGTAGTGTAAACACGGCGGGCGTAAGGGCGCCTAATTCAAATTGCTTGGAGGGGGGCGTGTTGTATGGAAATGAGGCTTGACCTCACATTTTTTGACTTTTTTTACACTGCGCATGCGCCGTGCGCCTACATTTCCCAGGGCGCATTGCGGCTAAGTACGCCGTACAGGCCTATTGATTTTGACGCGGACGTAAACAACGTAACTCTCGATTCCGTAACTCCTAAGGCCTTACGGAAACGACGTTAATCGACTGTGGCGGGCTCGCGTACGTTCGGGAATCGGCGTGAGAGCTAATTTACATAATCTACGCCGGCCGCAATGGAAGCGCCACCTAGCGTTCAGCCAAAACATTGCAATCTAAGATAGGACAGCGCAAGCCGTCCTATCTTAGATATGTTTAAGTGTATCTCTGTTAGAGAATACACTTAAACAAACGCCGGCGTAGATTCAGAGTTAGGTCGGCTTATCTACTGATAAGCCAGCCTAAATCTTTCTGAATTTACCTATATGGGGGTTATTTACGAAAGGCAAATCCACTTTGCACTGGAAATTGCACTGAAAGTGCCATTGGAAGTGCCATTGGAAGTGCAGTCGCTGTAAATCTGAGGGGTAGATCTGAAATGAGGTGGAAGCTCTGCCGATTTTATCATCCGATCATGTGCAAGCTAAAATACTGTTTTTTATTTTCCTTGCATGTCCTCCTCGGATCTACAGCGACTGCACTTCCAACTGCACTTTTAGTGCAATTTTAAGTGCACTTTGCATTTGTAGTGCAAAGTGGATTTACCTTTAGTAAATAACCCCCTATAACTTTTGAGCAAACCAATCAATATATACGCTTATTTGGATTTTTTTACCAAAAATATGTAGCAGAATACATATTGGCCTTTTTATTTTTGGATGGGTTTTATAGTAGAAAGTAAAAAAAAAATGTAATTTTAAATTGTCGGTCCTTTTTTTTATTTATAGCGCCAAAAAAATGTATTCAAATACCACCAAAAGAAAGCTCTATATCTGGCGCTCAGTTGTAAAGCATATTCCAGGTCATGCTAGGCTGTCTCAAAATAATGTAAAGGTTTCAGAAGTAGAAAGGTGTAATGGTTTATAGCCTGAGATGTAAATATAAGGGGAGATGGGATGAAACACCCAGGGAAATATTCATTATTGTTATTTACACCCTATAAATGTACCCTGCCCCTTATGGGTAGCTTTGTTTGGCAGCATGAGATGTTGTGAAGTAAATAAAAAAATCTCTCGGTATGTATTTAAAGCTGCTCTAAGTGAGGTCACATCAAAGCTGAATGAGAAATGTCTGTTCCCTGGCAGCTGTCCAAGTCCTCAGTAAGGAAGGCAGACATAGGGGGGACAGATATCTGAACAGCCAGACGCACCTTGTGAGCAAAACACAACAGCAACATATTTGTTTTATAACACAGGGACGCAAATGCTGCAGTAAATGAGAATAAGGGATTCCTATGCAAAAACAAAATACCTACAGTGCCTTGAAAAAGTATTCATACCCCTTGAAATTTTCCACATTTTGTCATGTGACAACCAAAAAACTTAAATGTATTTTATTGGGATTTTATGTGATAGACCAACACAAAGTGGCACAGAATTGTGAAGTGGAAGGAAAATGATAAATGGTTTTCAAAATGTTTTTCAAATAAATATGTGAAAAGTGTGGAGTGCATTTGTATTCAGCCCCCGGAGTCAATACTTTTTAGAACCATCTTTCACTGCAATTTAAGCTGTGAGTCTTTTTTGGGTATGTCTCTATCAACTTTGCACATCTAGAGAGTGGAATTTTTGCCCATTCTTCTTTGCAAAATAGCTCAAGCTGTCAGATTGGATGAAGAGCGTCTGTGAACAGCAATTTTCAAGTCTTGCCACAGATTCTCAATTGGATTTAGGTCTGGACTTTGACTGGGCCATTCCAACACAGGAATGTGCTTTGATCTAAACCATTCCATTGTAGCTCTGGCTGTATGATTAGGGTCGTTCTCCTGTTGGAAGGCGAACCTCCCCAGTCCCATGTCTTTTGCAGACTCTAAGGCCTCGTACAGACAAGCGGACCTGTCCGATGAAAACGGTCCGCGGATCGTTTTTCATCGGACATGTCTGCTGGGATAATTTGGTCTGATGGCTGTACACACCATCAGACCAAATTTCCCGCAGAGGACGCGGTGACGACGCGGTTATGACGCAGTGACGTGGCAGCGACGACGACGCGGCAACGTGCGCAAACCCGGAAGTTTAATGCTTCCACGCATGCGTCAAATCACTTAGACGTCATGCGCGGGTTCTCGGGCCAGCGGACATGTCCGATGAGTCATACTGACCATCGGACATGTCCGGCGGACATGTTTCTTAGCATGCTAAGAAATATTTGTCCGCTGGAAACCTGTCCAGTCGGCCGGAAAATTGTCCTACACACGACCAAACATGTCCACGGAAACTGGTCCGACGGACCAGTTTCAGCGGACATGTTCGGTCGTGTGTACGAGACCTAACAGGTTTTCTTCTAAGATTGCGCTGTATTTGGCTCCATCAATCTTCCCATCAACTCTGATCTTCCCTGTTCCTGCTGAAGAAAATCTTCCCCACAATATGATGCTGCCACCACCATGTTTCACTGTGGGGATGGTGTATTCAGGGAGATGTGCAGTTTGTTTTCTGCCACACATAGCATTTTGCTTTTAGGCCAAAAAGTTTTGGTCTCATCTGAGCAGAGCACCTTCTTCCACATGTTTGTTGTGTCCCCTTTCTTTCAACAATGACTTTCTTCTTGCCACTCTTCCATAAAGGCCAGATTTGTGGAGTGCACGACTAATAGTTGTCCTGCGGACAGATTCTCCCACCTGAGCTCCTCCAGAGTTACCATGGGTCACTTGACTGCTTCTCTGATTAATGCTCTCCTTGCCCGTCCTGTCAGTTTAGTTGGACGGGCATGTCTTGGTAAGTTTGCAGTTGTGCCATACTCTTTCCATTTTGGGATGATGGATTGAACAGTGCTCTGTGAGATGTTCAAAGCTTGGAATATTTTTTTATAACCTAACCCTGCTTTAAAAACTTCTCCATAACTTTATCCCTGACTTGTCTGGTGTGTTCCATGGCCTTCATGACGCTGCTTGTTCACTATGGTTCTCTAACAAACCTCAGAGGGCTTCACAGAACAGCTGTATTTATACTGAGATTAAATTACAAACAGGTGGACTCTGTCTACTCTCTTGTTTTTAAATATACCAGCACCTACCCAGTATCTGTCCTAAGGAAGCTACTATTTGAGTGAAACGCATTGACGAGTAAGTCTTTGGAGACATTACTGGATAAGAAATTCTTCTCTTACCTTGATACAGTATTAAATTATTTTTTGTACCGTAGATCCAGTCCTCTCTAACTGCATTATTGGGTAACTGGTAAATGTGTCCATACAGGGTGTTGTTTGTATGTTGTTTATATGTTTTTTTAACTATGTTATAATAAAATTGATACTTTTTTACTTATTCTCCCTCTCACTGTGTGCCCACAAAGTCCGCAAATTTTTTGACTTGGTCAATCCTTAAATACTCAATATAGCCACTAGTTGGTGCTATCAAACATAAAAAAAATAATCATATTAGACAAAATATTTTTTTTTCCATTGTGGCTGTGCAAATGTTTGTCACATTATTACAGCAATTTTTATTTTATTTTTTAAAGAGACACCAGAGTTAATGATGACACTTAGGGGTTGATTTACTAAAGGCATAGATTTACAAAGACGCAGTTGCACTCTGCAAGGGCATTTGTTCACAAGGTTAGTAAATGAGGTTTGCAAAGGATATCCAATCATGTGCATGGAAAAAATATGATTGGATAGTGGAAGTCAGTAGATCTTTCCCTGATTACCTAAGAATTGGAGCAAATGCCCTTACAGAGCTTACAGAGTGCAACTGCACTTGTAAAGTGTACAGTCTATTTGCCTTTAGTAAATAAGCCCCTTAGAACATGTCCATGTTCAGCTCCTGGAACTAGTATACAGCCCAGTAAAGCTTTTTTTTTTTTGTTCAACCCAGCGGTTTGACTGCTTCGATGTTAGTACAGCGACCGCCTCTGTTGTTCTATTTTGTTCTGACAGGTGGACAGCCCCCCAACCAAAATACTCTCAGCCATTGGCTGAGAATGCTGAATGGGAGGCAATTGGCAGACCTTTTTCGGTCATGAGCCTATCGACAAAAGTCCCCAGACAAAACCCTCTGGTCAGCGCTCTCAGCCATTGGTGGAGAACACGTAACGGAAGCCAGTCGGCAGACCTTTTTTGGTTGTGAGCCTTCAACGGAAGCTTTTGTCAGACTGACTGCCATGCACACGGGCCAAATGTCAGCTGGCTTCTATTGAACTGGCCGATGCCGGCCGACATTCGGCTTGTGTGTACTAAGCTTAAAGCGGTGCTTCACCCTAAAAAACAAGTTTCTAGCATGCCATTCAGCATACTAGCGCGAGCTACAGTATGCCTTTATTTATTTTTTTGGCGCCCTACTCACAGTTTAATCGCGTAGTAAAGTTTCAGACTCCCCGCAGGGAATGGGCGTTCCTATGCAGAGGGAACGTGATTGACGGCCGGCTATGGCGTGTCACGCTTCCCGAAAATAGCCGGAGTAGGACTCGGCTGTTCACGGCGCTATACGGCGCCTGCGCACAGACATCGGAGCTGACTGCGCAGGCGCCGTGATGCGCCATAGCCGGCCGACAATCATGTTCCCTCTGCATAGGAACGCCCATTCCCCGCGGGGAGTCTGAAACTTTACTACGCGATTAAACTGTGAGTACGGCGCCAAAAAAATATATAAAGGCATACTGTAGCTCGCGCTAGTATGCTGAATGGCATGCTAGAAAAAAAAATGTTTTTTAGGGTGAACCCCCGCTTTAAGTCAAAGGATGTGAGCTTCTATCTGAGGCTTTCAACAATGATACTTTTTATGTGACGTATTTCCTTTAACAGTGAAGAATTTCAAAGGGGGCTGAAAAAATCTAAATCTAAAGCAGGCACCCTTTTAATTAATATTTCATATATTTATAGCCATCACTTATAATACGGCAACTATATGTAGGCATTTTTTTAAATGATTTGCTAAAAGTAAGAAACCATGACTTCAGTAGGTTCAGCCAAGCATCAGAATAAAATGATTCTCCAGGTCTTGCTGACTTATATCAGATATCACATATTAGACTGCTCTGCGCTACAGGGCGGAAACTAATGACAGAATTATGGGTAGTTTTTGCACTGGCTAATATTAAGTCAGTGAGCATGCATCTGCATTTAAATGTAGATTTTGATAATGTCAAAACGTGGGAAACAGTGACAATAGGTGGCTAATAAGATTGGCCAACATAGTGTACCATCCTTTGTCCAATCTCATTAGTACCGTGAAAACTTGTCAACTGATAGCCATATAATTATTTATATGTAGCTAATTATCTACTATTATAGCAAACGAAGACTTCAATCTACAAATTATTATCCAAGACACACTGAATAATGTCACTTATCTTGTATATCATGGGCACTTACTACGCGGACAAATGAGCCTTCTGCCGCATTGCTAGTCAATCTATTTTCGCATGCATTTCCAATAATAAGCAAGCGATTTAAAACGTCTAACGCTCACTATGCAACAAAGTATAACTCTAATTTAATGTGACCATAGTGCCTACTGTATATAATTACTTACATAGTGCAGTATTATGTAAGCTTTACTAAGCACATAGAGGTTTATTTACTAGAGGCAAATATTACATGGGAATCATCTGATCTTACTCAAGATGGCCATAGCTAGAAATGCTAGGGGGTGATTTTCAATGTGATTTCTGAACAAAATAAAGCATGGAGACATGGATGGGTAAGTTTGTCATTAAAAATAAATTACCGGTAAATCGTGTTTTTAGTTTGTGGTGCTCAGATACAGCGTAGTTCCATCCGACTGGAGTCGGACCACTTGGGCTTCAGGAGAAAGATTGAAACCCATCTCTTCTGAGGTCAAGGGGTTCCTTACCCATGAAATGGATACAGCGCCCAGAGGCGATTCAGTTCGCATGTGTTGCGCTTTACAAGTCTCTCTCTCTCTAAAACCTTGGTTTGCGAGCATAATTTATTCCAGAAACATGCTTGTAATCCAAGGCACTTGTATATCAAAGCATTTTTTTTACAGGGTATATGAAGAGAAGAGAGGAACCTCTAAGTGTAGCAATAAGTCGCTAAATGTTGTATCTTCATTAAATGTAACCATATTGCTACACTTAGAGGCTCCTCTCTTCTTTTTTA
The DNA here is from genome assembly GCF_905171775.1 of Rana temporaria. Lineage (NCBI taxonomy): Eukaryota > Metazoa > Chordata > Amphibia > Anura > Ranidae > Rana > Rana temporaria. Next base: position 109,001,503 of record NC_053492.1, read on the forward strand.
TACTCAGTTGTGACATGACGCTACTCTTATATCAAGACATCGCTTGTATATCAAGGCAAAATGTATTAAAACATTTAGCTTGTCTTGCAAAACGCTCTCAAACCAAGGTTTTACTGTAAATGATTTTCAGTGGGCCATTTGCATTGATGGCCTTGATGGGCCTACCAGGTAGAATTGCAGTTATGGAATATTGGCAATAGTTCCAGGTTTACTTTGGTTCTCTTTGTTCAGGTTTTCACAAAAGCACCCATTTATGAAAGAAAGCGCCAACATGGCGGGCACAGATTGCTTCTTTTATGACAATTGATTGGTTGCTGTACGGAAGGAGTCACCTTTTGCTTCATGTTTCGCTCCAGTTTCCATAGATCAGCACTCTGAGGCCTCGTACACACGACCGAGTTTCTCGGCAAAAACCAGCAAGAAACTTGCTGGGAGATATTTTTTTGCCAAGGAAACCGGTCGTGTGTACATTTTCGTTGAGAAAACTGTCGAGAAACTCGACGAGCCAAAAAGAAAGCATGTTCTCTATTTCCTTGACGGGAATGGAGAAAATTGGCTTGTCGAGTTTCTCGACGGCTTCACAAGGAACTCGACGAGCAAAACGATGTGTTTCGCCCGTCGAGTTTCTCGGTCGTGTGTATGAGGCCTAAGGTACTAGTAGTAAACAGAGCTTCATACAACATAAAGTCACCCCCCCCCCCCATATATGGCTGCTAGTCATCTCCACGGGTTAAAACTAGATGTTGTAGATAGGTATGTCATAAATACATTCTTTTCTCTTGCATTCTATTGAATACTAGCTGAACTGTTTCAATCTACAAGCCCCCTGACACCATCTCCCTTCACTTGCCCCATTGTGAAGTGGATACTCCCTTCTCCGCTGCTATGGTAACCATGGTAACACCTACCACTGCTATTCTGCTGTCACCGTTCTGTGCTGCATACATATGATTAAGGAAAGGCTGCGGCTTGTCAGCTTTCGTCTCCAGCTGAAGGTGTATTGCACATAATGAAGGCTGGAGACAGGAGTCCCTATAATAGATCGGAATCTTGTTCTCTTTAACTTATCAACAATTAGTGATAGGGATATAAGTGGTCTTCCTTTAACTCTTCATATGTGCACATATTAGCGGAAAGAATGTCTTATTGTTAAAGGGCAGCAAGGTGCCCTCAACTAAAACACACAATGGCCCTGGAAATGCAAATGCAAATATTACTGACTCTGATCAATCCCAGCTCAACGCCAGCGTCCCTGAAAAAGTACCCTCGCCTCCATCCCTGGCATTTTTTCTTTCTTTTTTAGGGTGTTTTACAGTCATTTTGCACGTGTTTGTTTCCTTTTAAAGGTTTTCTTACTTTCTGTCAGTAAATGTTGTAAATAAGTAATTTTTCTCCTTCACTGATGAAGCAGCATGGATTGGCACTGATAGGTAGCACTGATGGGCACTGATGAGGCGGCACTTATGGGCACTGATTAGGTGGCACTGATGAGGAGGCACAAATATTCCGCACTTATGGGCACTGATGAGCACTGATAGGTGGCACTGGTGGGCACTTCTGGGTGGCACTGATGGGCACAGATAGGTGGCACTGGTGGGCATAGATAGGTAGCACGGATAGGCGGCACTGATGGGTATTGATCGGCGGCACTGATGGGCATTGATGGGTGGCATTGAAGGGCAGCAGTTATGGGTATTGATGGGCAGGAGTGATAGCTAGCACTGACTGGCATCAATAATGGGTACTGATTGCTGGCACTTGTGGGCACTGTTTGCTGCAATTGGTGGGCACTCACTGCTGGCATTGGTGGACACACTGCTGGCACTGGTGGGCAATCACTTCTTGCACTGTGGGCTCTTTATTGTAATCAGGGCACTGATTATCAGTGCCCTGATTACATGCCTAGATGTCCTCTTTGAGGAGATGCCGCTGATCGGTTCTCCTCTCCTCACACTCTGTCAGTGTGAGGCAAGGAGAGTCGATTACTAGCATCTCCGTGTTTACATGTAACTGGCTGATCACATGGTTAAAGAGCCGCAGCCGCAAGATCGGGGTCGCGCGAGAGCGGCCATTCTGGGCGCCGTCATATGATGTCCACCCAGAACGAGAGCCGCACTGCCCCACCGTCATTTGATGGTGGGCGGGCAGCAAGTGGTTAAAAGGACAAAAATGCCTGAATACGCTCATGTACGTCTTTGGGCGTAGAGTGTAGAGAATTGAGCGGTATTTCAAACATGTGTGAACAGGGATATAGTCAGGCCGTAAAAAAACTCTTAGCAGAACTAAACCCTCCTGTCATTTACAGCCAAGGAAGCTGCCATCTTAGCCTTAGTTTGATCTGCAGTTGCCTTGGTGCTGCACATTTGATCAATTATGATACCATCCATTTAAAGACTTGACAGTTTGGATGAGAACACAAGCAACTGGGGTTGATTTACTAAAACTGGAGAGTGCAAAATCTGGTGCAGCTGTGCATGGTAGCCAATCAGCTTCTAACTTCCGCTTATTCAATTATGCTTAGGCCTCGTACACACGACCGGTTTCTTTGGCAGAATCCATCAAGAAACTTGGTGGGAGATTTTTTTTGCCGAGGAAACCGGTCGTGTGTACATTTTTCAGCGAGGAAACTGTCGAGGAACTCGTCAAGCCAAAAAGAGAGCATGTTCTCTTTTTCCTCGACGGGAATGGAGAAAATTGGCTCACCGAGTTCCTCGACAAGCCTAACAAGAACTCGACGAGGAAAACGATGTGTTTCGTTGTGTGTACGAGGCCTAAGACAAAAAAAAAACTGGAAGCTGATTGGCTCCCATGCAAAGCTGCACGAGATTTTGCACTCTCCAGTTTTAGTAAATCAACCCCACTGTGACAGTTATCATTCACGGCATGCCTTAAATGTTTATCGGTTTTGAGAAACGGTTAAATCGATGGGTTTAGTTCCTCTTGAAGTGTGAAGGGGAGCTGAGCAGGATACTAAATGATGCTACTGAAAATTCTTCTGCAGTTACACAGGCTTATTCAAAAATATGTGGTTAGCTGTAATGGATTACTTTGTACTTTACTGCACCAACTTCCTAAATAATGAGCAACTTTTCATAATAATTGGGACATACACATCAGAATCAGTATCACATTTACCATTATCCGAACTGGGAAAAGAAATCAGGTTCTTTCCCTCGGGAGTGCTGCAGTTAAACAGCCTCTACACTTGTAGCTGTCCATGGTACTAGAGGTGCTGAAGGATAAATGATCTGAAAGCCGCATTCTAGGCTAATAGAAAACATAAACCCCATCTGTCCAGTTATGTACTCCTTAAAATGATATGAATTTTTGGTGGTATAATTAGCTAAATCTATCTTTGGACTAAATTACCCTGAATATAATAGAACAGAATGAAATGAGAGTGGTAGTACTCCGCGCTAATACAATTCTTCTGCAAAGTACAGTGCTTTGCCACATGTTTCAGAGTCTGGAGAGAGGTGTGTTTAACCACCTGAGCTCCACAAGGTTTTAACCACTTCATGACCTGGCCATTTTTTGCTATTGAGCACTGTGCTTCTTTAACTTCCAATTGCATCATCGTGCAACACTGTACCCAAATGAAATTTATATATATATATATATAATATAAATAAATGTATACATATATATATATATATATATATATATATATATATATATATATATATATATATATATATATATATATATATATATATATATATATATATATATATATATATATATTAATATTTATTTATTTATTTATTTATTTTTTTCACACAAATTGAGCTTTTTTTTGGTGATATGTGATCATAACATGTTTTTTTTTTTTTTTTTTTATGCCATATAAACAAAACAAACTAAATAAATAATATTTTAAAGAAAAATAAAACACATCCAATGAAATCAAATGTTTTCATACATTTTAGGCAAAATGTATTCTGCTGCATGTCTTTGGTAAAAAATAAAAATAAAAATCCCAATACATTTATATTGATTGGTTTTTGTGAAAGTTATACTGTATACAAACTATGGTATATTTAATGGAAAATTGATAAATCCTTGTGTACTGACGGCCAATCTCATTTCTTGGGGTCCCTAAACCCAATGACTCATTTTTGGAAAGTAGACAGTCTGAGGCATTTAAGTAAGATTTAAGCATTTTTTTAAAAAAAATAAGAAATGCTTTTTTTTACTTCTTTTCTACATACTGTCACCAGTGCAATACAGTGTCATCATATGACAGGCATACTGACTGTTGACAGTAGAGTTTTTATTTATTTTTTTGAAAAGGCGGAGACCAGAAAATACACACACATATACTATTATATATATATATATATATATATATATATATATATATATATATATATATATATATATATATATATATATATATATATATATATATATATATATATATATATATATATATATATATATATAATGTGTATACTGTGTGTGTGTGTGTGTGTGTGTGTGTGTGCATGCATGTCTCTCTTATTGTCTTTTATTGTCTTGTCTAGTTTTCAATATAGGGACACTTTTTATATTTTTATAATACAGGGACACTTTTATATTTTTATAATACAGGGACACTTTTATATTTTTATAATAGGGGGAAACTTTTATTTTTTTTAGGTATAATTAAATCCCGTGTGGTAAATGCATGGTTGATAATTGTGATGTATGAACAATGTGTGGAGTAGAAAGGTCATTTCATTGTGAATTTGTTTTCTACAATGACAATAAATTGTATATATCTTATATACACCTAAAGTAGATGAGTAGTCTTGATTTCACACTGACTTTACACACTATATGCTGATTCTGGCAGCTTAGCCAGGTCAGTGATTTAAAAAGCCATAAAGCTAGGGATAGCCAGGCAATCAGTATTTTCAGAATCAGGTCAACATTGGCAGCCAGCATGTTTCTCTCATGACAGGTTTCCTGTCGTAAACACCATGCAAAAACCTGCATATGGGATTGATTTTGCATGGTCTCGATAAACCCGCAGCAGTGACTCTAGACATTGCGTTGTCCTTCTTGGGTTACTCTGGTTGCTGCACAACCAAACGAGCATTGGTGTGTAAAACCTGTGGATGAGGCTGGTGCCCCCTGGTGGCTACAAACTGTGTCTGTGACTTTATGTGTTCTGTTGATATATTTTCTAGAAATTGCCTATAATGTAAGCGCATAACACAATCCAACTAAAATGGGTGTATGTTGCTAAAATGACCTTACTTTGCATTCTTTACGAGAATAGAAGAGTTAAAAATCATCAGAGCCCAATCAGTGGAGTCCTGTTAGCAGACTGTGGGGGAGGAGAGTTGATTCAAAAGTTCAGATGCCTCTCTAAATGCCACTGTAATCCCAATTAACCTCCTAGGCTGTAAAAAGAAAGATCTCTGTCTTGGCCTCCTGATTATGAAGCTTTCTCTTGCTCTCCGTTGTCCTCTAAAGCTAGGGAAAGCTTGTTTAATCTCAGTAGGGGTTCCTGTGTTACTGTCACCGGCCTGGCAAACAAAGCTTCTCATATACAATGCTTGCTGAACCTGCAGAGATTTAAGCAGAATCATATCCATGTGACCTGCTCTGTTCGTCCCTGCGATAAAGCCGCATCAAACTACAAAATGTGCTGTGATACAGCTAATCAAAGTAGTACTCCAAGAATATTTCTATATAGAAATTCGGTTTTATTTCACGTTCTTCTATAGTTATCAAATAAATGTTTAAGATGATTAAAATATGGTGTAAGAACACGCAAGTTGAAAACTGAACTTAGTACAATGTAAAGTCATCTCTGTAAAGTGATTGGCAGAGTTCAGAGTGGACATCACCAATGCTGTGGTGGTCCTCCATAATGCAAAGGGCAGCCAGAAGACCAGGCAGCGTCATGGGGTCTGCAGAATATTAGGCTCTGAGGGCCAGATTCACAAAGGGGATACGACGGCGTATCTCTGTTTCTATCTATGCGACCGATTCATAGAATCAGTTACGCATAGATATCCCTAAGATCCGACAGGTGTAATTGTTTTACACTGTCGGATCTTAGGATGCAGTACCGCGGCCGCCGCTGGGGGGAGTTTGCGTCGTAAACCAGCGTCGGGTATGCAAATTAGGAGTTACGGCGGATCCCTGGCGGATTTTCGCGTTCGCTACGTCGCCGCTAGTCTAGTTTCCCGTCGCAAAGTTAGTCGTCGTTTTAGTCTAACTTTAGTCAGCAAACGTATTGCTGTCTAAAGTATGGCCGTCGTTCCCACGTCGAAATTTAAAAATGAACGTCGTTTGCGTAACACGTCCGGGAATACGGAAGTACGCTACGCGCGTCTCCATTCGAAAAAATGACGTCACGGCGCGCAAAGCACGACGGGATTTGCGAAACGGAGCATGCGCAGTAGGTCCGGCGCGGGAGCGCACCTAATTTAAATGGCACACGCCCATTTGAATTGGCCCACCTTGCGCCGGAGGCCGCGGGCGTAGTTTTCATCGCAAGTGCTTTGTGAATCAGGCACTTGCGATGAAAACTTGCGGCGGTGTAACGTATCTACGATACGTTACACCGCCGCGATTCTACGTGAATATGGCCCTGAATGCTTGAAGGTGTCAAGCAATTTGGAAATTGGTGGATAAATGAAAATATAATCAGTACTGCCCACTATAACTATGAGTCTATTTAACATAAATGGTATATCTGGTAAATGTAACCATACTCAAGTTTCCTCCTACTGTATACACAATACTTTGATGCTGACTTATGGACCCCTGACATTGTTGGAGAACTCAAAAAGAAATGATTATAACACCATAATGTGTGCAATTGTTCCTTCAATGTACAATACAAATAGCATTTAAAACACATACAAGCAATCTACTAAAATTAAAATAAAGTTGAATGAAGATAAATAGTGTGTATTGGTTTGATGTTTATAAGAACCCACCAAGGCAGCACATAATGTACACTTAGAGGGTAACTCCACTTTCATGGAAAAAAATGCAAATATATATATATATATATATATATATATATATATATATATATATATATATATATATATATATATATATATATATATATATATATATAGTGTATATAATTGCGAATAAAATCATATTGTATTAAAAATGATCTTTCCATTTTAGTCTGCAGTGCTGTAATTTTCTATAAAATGCAATGCAATGCAATATGGCTACCTGGAGGTATACTGTACACAAATTGTGTACAGTACGTCCCCCAGATATGTCATTTCCTGCTTACGTGATTGTGTGATTGTTGGCATCCCCTGCAACAAAAATTTCATTTTTTGTGAGATACTCCTAAAGAAAAATCACATCTAAAGGGATGCAGACCCTGGCAATTTCCTCATTAGAGCTCTGCAGTTGTGCATCTGATTGATAATTATAGAACCACTCCCATTAGATTCACTTTCCACATGAACACAGACAAACAGCTATTTCTTAAGAATAACAAAAAGCAGGAATCTGCAAAAAAGTTTGTTCAAATCCCTGCAACGTACATAGATCACACAGAGGGGAATGTTTTTTTCTCAACAAAAATGGAGTTACCCTTTAAATACTGCAGCTGACTTTTAATAAATGGACACTTACCTGTCCAGCGTGCCCGTGATGTCGGCAGCAGAAGACGAGCAATCGCTTGTCTCTCTGCTGCCCCCGCCGGCATCCTCGGTGAGGGAATCAGGAAGTGAAGCCTTGCAGCTTCACTGTCCAGTTCCCTACTGCACATGCACGAGTAGCGCGGCTCGTTCCCAGTGGTCCCCGCTGTCTTCTGGAACCAGTGTGTTTCCCAGAAGGCAGCAAGGGGGGACAGGAAGTGGAGTGACTCCCGTGGGAGTCTTTCCTGGAAGTGGGTGCAAATACCTGTATTATACAGGTATTTGCACCCCCTCCCCCCTGAAAGGTGCAAAATGTGACACCGGAGGGGGGGATGGTTCCGAAGAATAGAAAGATTTTCTATTTTTGGGTGGAACTCTGCTTTAAATATATTTTCTCGCATTACTGCCAAGGGTGGTTTGCCTATGTTTTCTTTTAATATAACCTATGACATATGAAATCATGATAGAGAATCCAATAACATGCATTATAGAGGCATAACTCTTTACATAGAGGCAAGCAGGGATGCTTCAAATGGTAAAGGTTAAGAAATGACCAGGCTGGGTCTGTTCAGAGGATAACAGAGCCTCATCAGAGTGACAAAAGGTCAGCAGAAGATCAACTTGGCATCTGGATGTGAAAGACAATGCCAGGTCTTGATTAGAGGTTAGCAGAGAAGCAGGGCAGACTCTGGCCTGGGAAATACAATACAGAGGATTGATGAGTGGATAATAGAGGAGGAGGTTGGTGAGAATAGTCCATGCTGATACTACATCTAGGGGGTCAACCGACACAGCATGCTGCAAAGACTGAACTGTGAAAGCAAACAAGGAGCCTGTTTCGTTCCTGAAAAGGCTTGCACTGTATTAAAAAAAAAAAAAAAACTGTTTAAAGTGCCTGAGGGTGTTTTGTTCTTCGTTACTTCATAAACGTGACATTAATAGCCATGTAAGAGAACTGCTGAGTGCATTTACTGCCAGTGTTTCAGGTATGAAAGCGGCTTTCAGGCTGCTAATGTTTCCTAATTACAGATCTCAATTGTAAAGAGAGAGAGAGAGAGTAAGGGGGGTAGTGCAATAGAGGAGGGACAGACAGTGAGCAGGCAGAGCCACAGGAGAAGGCTTTACGTGAGGACCTCTGATCATACCATCAGTCATCATGATCATGCTCTTCAATCATCACTTCCCATTTAGCCACAGGACAGTGCAAACTCGCTATAGAGATATACACCTACCAACAGCTACATACAGAGAGAATAGTAGGCATCAGTCAATGGTTTTCCAACAAAATCAATATCCTGAGGCCTCGTACACACGACCGAGTTTCTCTGCAAAAACCAGCAAGAAACTTGCTGGGAGAAAAAATTTTGCCGAGAAAACCGGTCGTGTAGACATTTTCATTGAGGAAACTGTCGAGAAACTCGACGAGCCAAAAAGAGAGCATGTTCTCTATTTCCTTGACGGGAATGGAGAAAATTGGCTTGTCGAGTTCCTCGACAGCCTAACAAGGAACTCGACGAGGAAAGCGATGTGTTTCGCCCGTCGAGTTTCTCGGTCGTGTGTACGAGGCTTCACAGTTATCACTGGTCTATTACTAACATTCTTTGTGCATGGATGGCCAAATTGGCAAATTACTGCATAGATACATTGTATGTAAGCTGGATTATACAAGAGTACGTAAACAGGTATGGCAATCTCCATAGAGAACACTTAGTATTGGGAATAACTGATAAATAGGGAAAGGAATAGGTAATTGATCAAGAAAGGGTCAGGTATCCAGGCAAGGGTCCTAGGCCTTCTGCCTCTACTTCGTTAGAGGGGTAAGAGGGCTAACATGGTTAGAGGAGAATAGTGTACTACATAGATATAGACATCTTTGTGTTCTGATCGCCCTCTTGTATTGGGTAGAAAATTTGGAAAAATCAGAGGTGAGTGCAAAATTTAGGAAAACCATAGGAATAGGGAGAACAAAAAAAAAGGACACAAGCCCCATTCATTGTGGCACTCTGAAACTTTTCACTCTAGGTCTCACTAAGGGTGCTCTTGATGTTCGGTTTATTTTTGGCATTAGGGGCAGCTGACGCACTTTAAGGGTATATATTTCAACCCTGTGAAGCAAAAATGGTGTGTAAAGTAACCCGCAGCAAATAATCACATTTCACTTACTGTACTCAGATCAGTTAAGTGTTACTTGCTGATTATCGCTGTTTGCTGTCCAGTACTACATGCTGTGCATCATCTATACCCTATGCAATGCTATGCAAAATACGCCCTTGGCTTGGTACTAAACAGTGTGAGCAGTATAATCCGATAAAGGATGTACAAAATTGTCGAAAATCACTTCATTTGCAATGCATTGATTTTAATGGGCTGCAAAGGATGTGATTACCCTCAATAGGTTAATTGTTTTGTAGTCATAGAATGGAATCACCCATGAAGTTAGGCTCTTGTGTTGGCTGTATGGTTTGTGGCTGGAAAAGCAACAGAATAGAATATATGACCAGTATAAGTACTGAAATGAAAACTCCCTCAAAAAAATTGGGGTTGATTTACAAAAACTGGAGAGTGCAAAATCTGGTGCAGATCTGCATAGAAGCCAATCACGTTCTAGATTTTTTTTTATTATTAAAGCTTAAAGGGGTTGTAAAGACAAAAATATTTTCCTCTTAAATAAAGTCTGACAGTAGCTGATAAAGTAAAAAGTAATGTTTTGCATTATAACTAGTTTGATACCTGTTGAAATCGAGCCGTTTTATTCACCTCCAGCACTCCTGAATCAATATTTTCACTGACTTCCTGGTTTGCGGTGCGCATTCATTCTTGCTACATCACGGCCTAATGGGAACTACAGTTCCCATTAGGCTTAGCCTCCATGCCTGTGAGGGATAAGAGAGCATCTTCACGCAGGGCTGTAGTCATAGGGAGGGGGTGAGCACATTCTGCTTTCCACCATGCAAAACGGCTCAGATGCTGGTGGAAAGCAAGAAGAGGAGTGACAGGAAATTGCATTTTCAAACCTGGATTACTGTATTTTGGAGGTCAAAAGGAAAAACGAGGTAAGTGATATTTAAATGCTCTAGCTTACAGCAATCAATTGATCTAATAAAAAACGAACCTTTAGTGTTCCTTTAACTGAACAAGCTGAAGTTCAAAGCTGATTGACTATCATGCACGGCTGCACCAGATTTTGCACTTTCCAGTTTTAGTAAATCAACTCCATTGGACTTTACTGCCAATGTCCGTCTTTTCTGATGTACTTCCTTTTAATGGACTACCACAATGTTAAACACAAAGGGGGTTATTTAAGAAAGACAAATCCACTTTGCACTTGCACTTGAAATTGCACTGAAAGTGCACTTGGAAATACAGTCGCTGTAGATCTGAGGGGGACATGCAAGGAAAATAAGAAACAGCATTTTAGCTTGCACATGATTGGATGATACAAACCGGAGAGCTTCCCCTCATTTCAGATCTACTCCTCAGATTTACAGCGACTGCAATTCCAAGTGCACTTTGCACTTGTAGTTTGCACTTGGATTTGCCTTTCGTAAATAACCCCCAAGGTGTTGCATACCACCTTTGGGATGAGCTCAGGTAACATCTTTGAAACAAAGAATGCATGCACCAACCTTTAGCAGCTACAGTGCCCTTTAAAAGTATTCATACCCCTTGAGATTTTCCACATTTCGTAAATGTGATTTGTAGGGATTTTATGTGATAGACCAGTGATGGCGAACCTTGGCACCCCAGATGTTTTGGAACTTAATTTCCCATGATTTTCCACGACACTGCAGAGTGCGTGAGCATCCATGATGCTGTTTGTTCCCTACGGTTCTCTAACAAACCTCTGGCAGCTTCACAGAACAGCTCTATTTATACTGAGATTAAATTCCACACAGGTGGATTCTATTTACTAATTAGGTGACTTCTGAAGGCAATTTGGTTCCACAAGATTTTAGTTAGGCTGCTTTCACACTGGAGCGGGCGGGTTTTTATGGTTGCTAGTTTTAGCGGCGCTTTACTGTAATTTTAGCGGCACAATCCGGCCGCTAGTGGGGCACTTTTGTGCCCATGTAGCGCCACTGCCGAAGCATTTTGCAGGCGCTTCGGCAGCAGTGCCCATTCGTTTCAATGGGCAGGAGCGGTGTATACATCGCTCCTTCACCGCTCCAAAGATGCTACTTGCATAATTTTTTTTAACGTCCTGCCAGTGCATCGCCTTAGTGGGAAAGCACTCAGGTGCTTTACAGGCTACAGGCACTATTTTTAGCCCAAAAGCGCCTGAAAAACGCCTTCAATGTGAAAGGGGTCTTAGGGGTATCAGAGTAAAGGTGGCTGAATACAAATGCACGCCACACTTTTTAGATATTTATTTGTAGAAAATTTTGAAAACCATTTATCATTTACCTTCCACTTCACGATTATGTGCCACTTTGTGTTGCTCTATCACATAAAATCTCAATAAAATACATTTACGTTTTTGGTTGTAACATGAAAAAATTTGGAAAATTTCAAGGGGTATGAATACTTTCAAGGCAATGTATACAATAACAATGTATAAATGTATAAATAATGGTTGGTTGCAACATTATAAAATCCATGTGTGTTACCAGGACTAATGGTACTGCAGTATTGAACATGGGTTTATATTCTTTATAATTATCTGTACTAAACAATATAAAATATATTCATGAATAAGGGATATTAGGCAGTTTTCCATGTTTTAAGCTTATATAGCAAATGTATTGGAGAACTAATAAATACATTATACACAATATAATATAATTATCTGCTAAGAGCTTGCCGAGAACCACACGTGGACCTAAGTCACCTGACCATTGCTTTATATATTGCTTTATATATCTATTTTTTGTATTATTTTCTATAACACCCGCATATCCCTAAGCGTTTTACAGAAAATTAATTGTGTAATATTATTTTTGTAACAAAGCTTTTAACCTTTACCAGTGAAAATCATTTTCATTTTTAGGTACTGGCTTTTTAACAACTATTCCAACCTTCAAAGGCAGAGATGCCTACAGTCCCTGTTTAATCTTGTAATGGGTTAAAGAGCAGTTCCTTCTGTCTCCTCTCTAACCTCAACCTGTCTCAGAGGATTAACTTTACAGTTCCATGATCCTTTGCACACAATGGTGTCATTAAATGAATATTTGCTTCTGCATTAATGTCTATGATAAAAAACCCAGTAAAGTTTCATGGAGCGTAAGAAGGATTCCATCGGGAAGCTGACCTGTTGAGATGTGGGCTTGTGAAATGGCAGCTCGCAGCATTGCCATCAGGACTGAACATTCACACCCCACCCCCCTTTAATTTGTTATAAAGTCTTCTGGGGTCAACGCTCCGGCGACAGCTCCATCTATCAAATATGTGTCAGTGCTACCCAGCCAGCTTTATTTCAGACATATGCACAAAGGTTGCTGCCTTTTACATCTTTAAAGTGACTGCACATATACTATGGCCGCTGATACTGTGCGAGATTTCTTGCTATAGTTGTCACCTGCTTGTGTACTTAAAATGCGGCAGCCATCTTGTTTTCTTAAAGGGACCCTGTGGCTATGAATACAAAGCCTATGGAACTTGACATTGAAATGTAACTGTTTGGCTGATGGAAAGTTAAATGTTTGTTGTCTTCAAGAGATGCTGTTGCCAACACTTCAAGGGGTGTCACACAGCAGGTCTCCCAGTTGGCTACTTGGTTCCTCCCGACTGCTTTGTCAATGCTGGACACAGTAATGACGTAGAGGTTGGTGGGAGGAACCAAAGCACCCAGTGGGAACTTAGGGGCAGATTCAGGTACAAATCTGTTACGCTGCGGCGGCGTAACGTATCCCATTTACGTTACACCGCCGCAAGTTTACAGCGTAAGTGCCTGATTCACAAAGCACTTACCTGTAAACTTGCGGCGGTGTAACGTAAATCCGCTCGGCGCAAGCCTGCCTAATTCAAATGGGGCGGGCACCATTTAAATTAGGCGCGTTCCCGCGCCAAACGTGCTGCGCATGCTCCGTTTGTAAAATTACCCGACGTGCATTGCGCTAAATTACGTCGCAAGGACGTCATTGGTTTCGACGTTAACGTAAATGGTGTCCAGCGCCATTCACGGATGACTTACGCAAACAACGTGAAATTTAACATTTTGACGCGGGAACGACGGCCATACTTAACATTGGCTAGGCCACCTAGAGGGCACCCTTAGTTTTACGCCGCGTATCTCTATGGAAACAACGTAAATTTAGAGTGACGGGCAAAGCGGACGTTCGTGAATCGGCGTAACTAGTCATTTGCATATTCTACGCCGACCGCTATGGAATCGCCACCTAGCGGCCGGCCTAGAATTGCAGCCTAAGATCCGACGGTGTAAGTCGGATCTTAGGGCTATCTATGCGTAGCCTGATTCTATGAATCAGGCACATAGATACGACAATCGTATCTCAGAGATACGACGGCGTATCTCTTTTGTGAATCTGGCCCTTACTTTCTAATACACCTGGAAGTGCCAGACTGCAGCAGCACCAGTATCTCTTGATGCAAACAGAGGTTTGTTTCACAACCATCATAGATGGAATTTTGAACCAATTTCTAACCATCACATCTAAGGACATGTAATCTGTAAAACATTACAGTTGTTCCTGGGTTTAGATAGACTTTGAGCTAAGTAAGAATGGTAGTTACGACAATCAATTATGCTTCTGTAATTTATGTTCATATTTACGTTATGAGTTAAATAGGAAAGTGAAAAGTCAATATGGGCCAAAATGTAGGAAATTAAATGGGGGAATTGACTAAAACTGGAGCAGACAGTATCTGGAGCATAAAAAGCAATCAGCTTCTACCTTTAGCTTGTTTAGTTAGACTTCATTCACACGGTCACACAGGGGCAGCCAGGAGAGCAACCGGCAAGAATCAGTAGAGCGGTTACCTGCTAATAGAGCCTCTGACTGACCATGGATGCAGCTAGTGTACATCTACACTGGCTGCATGGGCACTGACAGTTTATCACCCATTGAGGTGTACAATGGGGACCAGGAGGGGGGACTGGGGGCTGTTCAACTTCTCTTTTTCAATATATTGCACAAGCAGATGTCCATAAATGAAGTCCATGGAATGTTATCAATTAAATGGTTGAATAAAGGATAATATAAAAAATAAAATAAAAGGTAATCTAACCCTTTAAGCTTTGAAAATGAAAGCCAGAAGCTGCTTGGTTGCCATGCACAACTGCTCAAATCTCAGTTAATTCCACTCATTATGTTATACCATGTAAAAACAAGTGTTTGACTTAAAAAAAAAAAAAAAAAACACTTCCTTTGCCTATTTTTATCCAAAGGAGTTCTATGGTCACAGCATCTACTTTCATTTTATAACACCAGCATCAGTCAATATCAGGAGAGAGCAGTGCTCTGACAGCTGGCATGCCTGAGCCAGGGCTGTCTTAATGAGTGGGCACACCTGGGCACTGCCCAGGGGCTCCAGCTGCATGGGGGGCCCCTGCACTTTTCCCAAAGCAACTGGTCATTGAGCCCAAAATTGGGGGCCCCATGATGGCACTGAGAGTGATGGATACACAGGGGAGGCAGGCTGGCAGTGGTGCGCCATGCTGTGCAGAACGATACCAATTATTTCACAGCCAGCAGGGAGGGGCAGGGTCAGAGCGCCAGTGATGCTCTGACCCCGCCCCATACAGCTTGAATGCTCGGGACTCGAAGGCGGCGGGGTAGGAGCTGGAGTGGGAGCTGCTGAGTAGGCAGCACTGAGAGTCCACCTGCGGAAGTAGCATTGTGGATGGTGCCAGCTGTCCAGCACTGTTTGCACCGAAGGGCTTGGAATGCCCGAAGTGGGGTGTAGAGGGGTCAGAGTACTGGGGGGATAGCTTGGGTGTGGAGGGGCCATAGTGCTGGGGAGGCATCAGTTTAGCAGATATATTATATGCACAGGACAGCTTTGTTACTTTATGTATGTAGTCTTTTCCCACTGTTTCTTTGCTGTACAGAATGATTGTTCATGTAGTTAATGCGGAGCTCCACCCAAAAGGGGAAGCTCCGCTTGTCTGTCTCCTACCTACTTGATGTCTGTTTACCTGCACTGTCTCCATTGTAGGGGCCCCAGAGCATTACTTTGCCCAGGGCCCATGATGCTATTAAGACGGCCCTGGCCTAAGCAGTCTATGGGCCATCCATTGTTGGTGGTCCCTCCTCTCCCCTGAAACTGCTGCTAGCTGACACAGGGTAGCTGATCACATGATCAGAACAGCCTAAAAATAGATAAATATATGCTTCTTTCTTACACAGAGTGGTTAGAATACGTGTTGGAAGGGAGTTAGGAGTAGTTTTAAGCTTAGACAGTTTTATCCCAGAACTCTACTTTAAAGTAAAGTACAAGAAAGTAAGAAGCAAATATGTAATCATCAAAAAAATATAAGGGCCCGGGCCAGTCTTTTAGAAGTTGCCTCCATCAACTATCCTTCATGGGCTTAGAGTGATATGATAAAATTGTGCAGCATTGCTCTTAACACTTCTAGAGTATGTACCAGGAAAGTCAGAAGTGTGAAAAGGGAAAAGCTACTGTAAGAAGATTACACTTCTTCCTCTCAAGGCTGAGAAGAAGAAACTGACTCATTCAGAGTACATTCATTTACACCGGTCATCTTCACCTTGCATCACATTCTTCAAGACAATGCATATCGGGAACAGCTAAAAGCTGCCCACCCCATTTCCCCCCATATAGGTTTGTGCAGTAAAATGCACACTGTAGCACTCCCAGCAACCACTCTTGTGATGGTGTAACTTCTGATTGGTCTCTTTAGATTAGTGCACGTCCTCTTTACACAGCTTATTGAAGGATTCATTTTCATTTTTGACTGCAATGTATTTAAAAATGGCCTAAAACTTTGTGCACTGTTCTTAAGTTAAATTTAGGAGTCTAATTAGTCCTCCTGTTTCTTATCTTGGGCTACAGAATAATCAACATTTATGTTGTGGCAATGGGAAAGTGAGAGGGATTGAATAGTTTAGCTAAAGAAGACTTGGCAGGGCTGGCACCACATATTCCACAAAAATGCTGCGTGTTGACAGTCCAGATCAGGGCAGGTCGATAGGTATTTTTCAATACTTGCTGCATTTTTTAAGGAATAAAACATGGAAATGTGAGTTTATTGCAGCGATGTACTGCATTTGTTATTTTTCTAATTTTAGCCCCCCCCCCCCCGTTTTACTTACCTAAACCCTGAATTTCCGTGGGTACGATCCTGCGTCGCTCTCTCCACAGATTTCCGGCTCTCCATTGGATAGATTGATAGTAGCGCAGCCATTGGCTCCCGCTGCTGTCAATCAAATCCAATGACGCAGGGGCGAGTCATACACTCAGCGTCTATGGCCGCCGAGTGTATGACACAGGAGCACGCCCGCAAGGTAACCTCCTTGGGAGAAAGCTTTCCAGAGGGGGGTTTTTAATGCAGGGAGGAGCCGTGAGAGCCGCTGTGGGACCCCAGAACAGGTGGATCGGGGCCACTCTGTGCAAAACTAACTGCACAGTGGAGGTAAGTATGACATGTTTGTTATTTTTAAAAAAAATCTGAACCTTTAATATCACTTATAAGCATTGAGGTCTTTCGTTCTAATCCCAGACAGGACACTAGCTGAACGGAGGTTTCATGTTTTCCCTGTGCTTATGTGGGTTTTTCTCTGGGCACACTGGTTTTCTCCCACACTCCAAATGCATGCTGGCAGGGTAATTGGCTCCTGTCTAAATTGGCCTTAATATGTGTAAATGTGTAATGGGGACCTTAGGATGTAAGCTCCTTGAGGGCAGGGACTGATGTGAATGTACAGTATTAAAAGTGCGGTGTAATAATATAAAGTTATAGTAACATTTGTCCGTCGATAGAATTGTGGTTCACCATGTTGGAGGTCCTTAGAATTTCCGCAGACACTTGGTGGAGAAAAATTGTTAATACTAGGAATCACTCGGTTCAATTCTTAGTCTGCCTAGAGAATTATTTACCGGTATATTTGCTTTAATGTACCATTCAGTATAAAGAAACGGTGCCATCTGTTGGGATTTTTCCGAGTTTAATAATGAGTGTTCCATAAATCTTTGGGATCATAAAATAAATGTTTTGTAGTGTTAAGAGCTTGTGTTTTTGTGTCCAGTTTTTCGATAGACAGCAAGAGTTTCGGTTTATTTTTAAACATATTTAATTTGGGAGAAATAAATGATGTCCAGGATTTGAATATGGTTCTGCAAGACGTCAACAAACATAGTGAAGACCACGATGGTATGGTAACTGGTGTTAGGAGTGTTGATGAGGAGGATGGGCCAAAACATATATATAATATAAAGAATTTTTCTTTATTTTATTTCTGTTTTCTTTTTTTGTTCTTTTCTTTTTTTTATATATTTCATAGTAGATCTTCTATGCAGATTAATGGGTTATATTATCAGTTAAATGCCAATTACTCATACATACTTCCACTATAAATGAATAATTTGGTAATAGCTACCTATTTACATAAATGATAATGTGATTAAAACTGCATGATGTTAGCTACAAAGACATAATATCAATGCAATAAAAGGATTAACAAAAAAAAGAAGTGCGGTGTAAACTGTCAGTGCTATATAAAATGCCTGTAATATTAGATAATTGTAACGGTTTAGGTTTCACCCACAGGGGACACGTGGCATCTCCATAGAGAGACTACTGCTTCCACACAGAGAGCACATGTCCTTCTCTACAGCATGCTGGAATCTCTTCGGAAAGACTACTGCTTTCACACAGAGAGCATGCATCCTTCTCTGTAGCATACTGGCAGGGAACAGGCTTTTATACTAGGCTGTGGCTGCTTAAAAAAATAAATAAATTGCACATCTTTTGTGTTAATATCTACTGGATTGTATTTAGCAGATTTAAGTTTAACTTTTTCAGTAGTTATTGGAAAGCTGAAACACTTAACAGTTTCTTATACCTCTCAGGGTTTCCAATAGAAGGAGTTTATTTAATAACCAGTAGCCATTACGAGAGATAAATCTGTTGGATTCTTAATTTATATTATATTATGCAGAAACCATAAGTGTGCACAGCCTATTGTATTATGGTCCCCGCCCTAAAGCTCAAGCACATTTGTGTGTATGCATGTGTGTGTGATATATATACTGACGGTGCCAGTAGCGCAGTGGGCAGTGTCAATAGGGCACAGATTGGTGTCAGTAGTTTTAATTTTTTATTATTAAAAAAAAAATGTATATATATTTTTTTTAATGTTTTTAGGAGCTCTATTAGGAAACTTTGGTGAAATATCAGGGGTCTAACCTTGGAATATGCAACACACAGGGTGATTAGGTTGTGCCCGGGCATACCTGGCACGCCCTGTGCTCATGCCTATGGCAGGAACGTAAAATGAGAAGTGGGAACACCAGACAACGGTGGGGAACAGAGCAAGGAACTATGGCAGGGAGATATCACCGATGAGCACCCCAAAATATATAAGGGTTCAGGGGACATCTCAGCCCACCAGACACCACCTATAACAAAATATCAACTTCAGGGGTGGACTGGCCCTGCAAAACACATTGAAGTTCTCACTTGTAAGTACTCACCCCAGAAGAAGGAGTTGCCGTCCAGCCTAGCTCCGCTGTGGCCGTTCGTGTGTCCATTAAGGTCTCTGCAAGGAAGAAAGAACATTCAATCATTGGGAGTTAAGACACATGGGCACAGCCTGTCCCTTTTGGGATCGCACCTATGGTTTATCGATTTAGTTCCACACAATATAACACACAATGAAAGTGATTTTCACATCATTAGCCAATCTGCAGTTTATTTTCACAGTTTGATAAAATTACATATTTCTCACCGTAGCTGCCTCTTATTTTTACTCTCAGATCTCTGCTGTGTCAACCCACCGAATTATATTTAAAGCAGAAATAAATAAATGACTAATAAATATAAAGAGAACCCATCACTTGTGCTCATTAATGCCAGGTCAATTATGCAATATTCATTTAAAATTCACTAAAAATAGACATTTGGCATTTTCTCTGAAAGAACAAGGGACAATCTGATATGTAAATCTGTATATATATCGCACTCGACATCCTCATCAAACATATGTTTGTACTGCGTTCCCTTCTAGAGAGCATATCCTGTGTAGGCATACAAACATACACAGCTGCCTGTATTATGGGAAAACACTTTTGTTCCTAGTTCCTATCTATTTAAAGTGAACCCAGTGAAGTGACTGGCTTCAGGTGATACACAAAGATGAAACAAATTCTCCTACATAAATTGTTACTGTTTATCTGCAGAGTTTTCTTCTCTGCATCCATCTGTAGTCCTGCATTTTAAAGTTTGTCTGAGCTGTCAGAAAAAAAGGGGGCAGGAAGCTGAAATGACACACTTCAGAGCTCATTGATGAGAGTCCTGAGAGCCGATTGGAGGGAAAAGACACCCTCCCTTCACACAGCACACAGAAACGGAGCTGAGGCTGTCAATCTGCTGGAGCTCCCTCCCCTGTCACCATTTTTCTCTTGGTGTCAGAAAAACTTGTCAGGCCTCGTACACACGACCAGTTTCCTCGGCAGAATCCATCAAGAAACTTGGTGGGAGAGTTTTTTTGCTGAGGAAACTGGTCGTGTGTACATTTTTCATCTAGGAAACTGTAGAGGAACTCGTCGAGCCAAAAAGAGAGCATGTTCTCTTTTTCCTCGACGGGAATGGAGAAAATTGGCTCGTCGATTTCCTTGACAACCCTAACAAGAATTCGAGGAGGAAAACGATGTGTTTCGCCCGCCGAGTTCCTCGATCGTGTGTACGAGGCCTCAGAAGTGATTCATGCTGAAAGCAGAGGAATGAAGCAGCAGACAGAAACTACACTTAGGGGTTGATTTACTAAAGGCAAATACACTGTGCACTTTGCAAAGTGCAGTTGCACTCTGCAAGAGCAATTGCTCCAGAGCTTAGTAAATGAGGTAAAGCTTCAATTTGCAATGAATCTCCAATCACGTGCAAGGAAAATAGGAAAGTCACAATTCTTGCATGCACATGATTGGATGATGGAAGTCAGCAGAGCTTCTGCTCAATTTACCAAGCTCTGGAGCCACTGCTCTTGCAGAATGCACTTTGCAAACTGTAAAGTCTATTTGGCATTAGTAAATCAACCCCTAAATAGTGGTGCCGCTAGGGGGGTGGGGGGAACGGGCTGCACCCGGGTGACACCCGTCAGAGGGGTGACGCCGGTGGGTAGCGGCACCGCTAACACCACCCGCTGCCCTACACTGATCTGTGTCTCTCGGGTCTCGTGGCTGCATCCTTCGGCAGAGCGGACTAAAGCCACATTCCCTCCTCTCTGTTTACATCCACACAGGAGGAGGAGCAGCCAGAGAGACACAGACCGCTGTGTATATCCGTCCACACTGTTCTGAAGTCTGTACACTTTACTATAACACTTTACTATATGTAGATGGACATGTGCAGGGGGGGGCGCTATGGGAGAGGGGGTCTATACTGATGGGGGAGTCTGCACTGAGGGGAGTCTATACTGATGGGGGAGTCTGCACTAGGGGGGTTGTCTATACTGATGTGAAGGGGTCTCCACTGATGGGGGTCTGTACTAAGGGGGGTCTATACTGTTTGGGGGTCTGCACTGAGGGGTTGTCTATACTTAAGGGGGGTCTTCACTGAGGGGGTGTCTATATCGATGGGGGATCTGCACTGAGGGGGTGTCTATACTGAGGGAGGGGTCTGTACTGATTTAGGGGGGTGTCTATACTGATGAGGGAGGTCTATACTGATGGAGGGGGTCTATACTGAGAAAGGGGGTCAGTAGTGAGTGGGGGTTTGTACTTAGTGGGGGGATCTATACTGAGGAAAGGGGGTCTGTACTTGGTGAGGGGTGCCTGTACTTAGGGGGAGGTCTATACTTATGGAGGGGGTCTGTACTGAAGGGGAGGTCTATACTGAGGCAGGGGGGTCTGTACTGAGGGGGAGGTCTATACTGATGAAGGGGGTCTGTACTTAGTGAGGGGGCTCTATACTGAGAGAGGGGGTCTATAGTTAGTGGAGGGGGGTCTGTACTGAGGTGGGGGGTCTGTACTGGGGGGGGGACTATAGTTGATTGAGACGGGTGACGCCAATTTTTTTCACACCGGATGTCACCAACCATAGTGACGCCACTGCCCCTAAGTGCTCCTAATTGAGACAAGTACACACTATAAAAGAATATGCTTTGTTCATATTTTATGTCTAAGGTTTACAACCAATTTAAAGCTGAATTAAAGACAAACTGCTTGCTGTCTCACCTGCCTAAAGATTAGCATTTTTGTCCACCCCGTTCTAAGATTTACACAGCCCTGCTAGGTTGTATAGCCAGACTGATGACCCGACTTTTCTACACAGCAGTTGAAGTGGGAATAAACTCCCTTGGTTGATTTTTTACCTATAGGTAAGCCTATAATAAGGCCTACTTAAAGCTATAGTAAATATTTCCTAAACTTGCCGTTCCTTCAGAGGCCTGTGCCTTGAACAGCAGCTCCCCTATGCACGAGCGGGAGTGACGTCATTGCAGCTCGTCCAATCAAATGACCAGAGCCGGACAACCCGGAAGGAAGATCAGGGGAAGATGGAAGTTCTGTCAACAGTGATAGCGCGCCACTGGAAAGCACTGGAAAACCGCTTGTGGGAAGACAGAGCTGGACTCCAGGAAATGGTAAATACCTAGGGCCAGATCCACATACATGTGGAACGGCGCATCGTATCAGAGATACACTACGCCGCGGTACCTTACCTGGCGCATTTTCGAATCCTCAGCGAGTTTGCGCCGTAAGTTACGGCGGCGTAGTGTATTTCTGTCGGCGGATTTGAAATTGGGCGGGTTGGGGACGGGTTTTATTTAAATAAAGCGCGTCCCTGCGCCGAATGAAATGCGCATGCGTCGTTCCTACGACGTCATTTTTTGAACTTAGACGTGACTTACGTCCATCCCTATTCACGGACGACTTACGCAAAAAAAATATTCAAATTTCGACGCGGGAACGACGGCCATACTTTAACATGGCAAGTCTATCTATACGCCGCAAAATAGCAGCTTTAACTATACACCAGAAAAAGCCGACTAGAGACGACGTAAGAGAATGCGACGGCCGCGCGTACGTTTGTGGATCGTCGGAAAAAGCTAATTTGCATACCCGACGCGGAAAACGACGCAAACTCCACCCAGCGGATGCCGAAGTATTGCATCTGCGATCCGAAGGCGTACGAAGCCGTACACCTGTCGGATCGAACCCAGATGCTGTCGTATCTTGGTTTGAGGATTCAAACTAAAGATACGGCGCGGGAAATAGTAGTACGCCAGCGTATAAGTAGATACGCCGGCGTACTTGCTTTGTGGATCTGCCCCCTAATTTTTAAAGGTTAGCAGCTACAGTATTTGTAGCTATTGAGCTTTAATATTCATATATATATATATATATATATATATATATATTTTTTTTTTAAAGATTGAAGTTTTTATTAAAGAGGCCTTACCTCTATAGGGCATCAAAAAGACAGTGGCTTCCACAGTCAATTATTGCATTCCATCAATGCAGCACTTTAAACATAATATAGTAATAAGGATTGGTGGGCATCAAACGTCTTGTAAATATGTCACCTTCAGACTGGTGGATATTTTTTATAGTGACCACCATACTTAATGGCCTTCCAGTAAAATACTACACTGAAATTTTACTGGAACAACAGTCCTCAAACTAACTAATTGGATTATAGCTTCTCTAAGGTTAAAGCTGGAAGGTAGTATTTTATAGATATTATTTATACGTCTTGTCTTGATAAAAAAAAAGAAGCAGAAATCATTATTCTGGGGGAATATAAGAAAAGGTCGGGGCTCATCCTAAATATGCCCACAATGTTTTATGATTTAGTCTCTTATGTCAGGCAGTCTTAGTTGCAAGAGGTCAAAAAAAGGGACCGGAGATGTCAGCTTTGATGAACTGATAATGTAGGAACAGGCTGAGTTATGGATTTCGATTATGGCTGGCGAAGAACAGAGAATTATGGTTCAGTGACTCCCATTTCATTATCACTCCGCACATCACTAACTCCACTCTCTTCTCTTTCCATCACTAGGGATGAACCATATTGCTCTGACGAGGTCCGTGTGAACTATTATCTCAATACAGCCTCTTTCTGCACATCAGCTTCATCTTAGAAAAATAATCATCATCTCTAATATACCCAAGCCAAGTTTTTTTTTCTTTTAGGTGTTAACGCTTTCTATTTTCCCTGTATTGTTACATCAGGCTCTGATTTTTTTTTCCTCTTTGAAATAACCACTAAGGCAGGCCATACGGGATTGATTTTCTTTCAACCAGCGGGTTACACAAAAAAAAATGTACTGACTCCCCCATCCACACCTTGGAGGTGAATGGGGGTAATCCCTCCCATGGAGCTATTGTATTCTGGCAGCAGGAAGGCTTCCCCACCATCAGAATACACTCATAAGCCCTGCCAGCTACATACCTCCCAACTTTTTGAGATGGGAATGAGGGACACCTATCAGCAAAAGTATGTAGTCATAGGACACACCCCTTGTCATGCCCCCTTCTAGGAGAAGTGTAAAAAAAAACAAGATTGGTTAAAACCACAAGTGTTTTTGTACCACTACTATTTCTTTATATTGGATTTTGGAATTTACAAATGCAGAAACTTAGAAATCAGATGAAAGGTTTAGCACTGGGAAAGACTTTTTGATAGATAAAAAGTGCATTTTATATACATCTATATAGATCAGACCAAAATGAGGGGCAAATGAGGAGGAAATAGGGACAGAGGGGCATTGCTCCAAATCAGGGACAGTCCCTCGAAATCAGGGACAGTTGGGAGCTACAGTATGCAGCTATAGTTGGCGGCACTGATTGGGCAAAAAAATCAAAAACAGCCTGGTTTATCGATAGATGCTTCTAAATTTGGCCAGTCCCTGCTGAACCGGCTGAATTTCGATCCATCTATAGCCAGTATAAGCACATCTTCATGAAACAATAACATTTTACAGGTACAGTATTTTGTTCTTCATAATAAGTTCATTAAAAAGCCATAATTCCCGATCCTCTTTTTAAACAAGAACATCAAGAACATCCACATCAAAAGTAATGCACAGGCAGCTCTGCTAACTAGAACTTTGTATGCAGGATCTCTGCGTCAGCAGATGGCTTTATTGGGAAACAAAATGAAAATTCAGGCAAGCGCATATGTCATTTTAAAGCAGTGTTTCTCAACCTTTTTTTACGTCAAGGCACCATTTAAAATTCTGCAAAATTCTCAAGGCACCCCATTTTAAAATGTAAATACTAAACGAATAGTTTGACATAATGTAGCAATATCCACACATGTAGGCAGGGCTGGACTGGGACAAAAATTTGGCCCTGGACTTCATCCAGACTGGCCCACTTTGACAGGTCTCTCCCATGGCGGCCGAAAAAAAAGGACGGCGGCCACACACAGCTGTGACATAAGCTTCCTCGGCACCCGTTTTTCTGATCTTTCCTTTCCCCGCTCTCCATATAGATTCTCCGCAGTAGGAGACAGCAGGTTGGAAAGCAGGGGAAGGAAAGACCAGGGGAACAAGTGTCGAGGAAGCTTATGTCACAGCTGTGTGTGGCCGCCGTCTTTCCGGATCGTATGATGAGCTTCTAAGTGCAACTCCCGAGGAGCATGTCTGTATTCATGTGAACTAGCCAGGGAGAGGAGGTGAGCGCTGCGGGGAGGGAGAGGAGGTGAGCGCTGCGGGGAGGGAGAGACAGAGGAGCGGAGGGGCGCGGTGGTCTGCTGTGACTGAAGCCGGCCCACTGAGTCATCGGCCCACCGGGAAACTCCCAGTAGTCCTAATGGCCAGTCCATCCCTGCATGTAGGGAACCCAACATAGAGGTGATTTAATCTTCCAAACCAAATATACCTTAGCACACTGGTACAAACTAGTATTCCAATGTTTCTCTTCTCCCTCAGTTTCTCTCCCTCACTCAGGTAACATGACCCCAGTGCTGACAGAGGGGAGCAGGAGAGGAGCAAAAAAGCATTATGTGTAGGCCAATGACGTTGTCCTCCTTATTAACCGATAACGTCATTGGTTGTTAGGATGCCAGCAACTGGAAGGTTTTAATGGTGCACAATGAAAAGCTGTGGCTTTGTGTAACTAAAAGACAGGCTTGGTCCACTTTCTAGCTTGTATACAATTTTTAGGCATTTTGCCAAGGCACAGCACCCTGGTTGAAAAATGCTGCTTTAAAGCATATCAAAATTGAAGAAAATATGAATTGTTATATAAGTCATTTTTGTTTGCTAGAATACATAATAAAGGAGAAAGGTTGTATACCATGGTGGCTGGTGCTCTAGTTATTGTAGCAAACAAACCAACCAACAACACCCCCGTTTGGTCGGTCAGTCGATTGGTCAATCGGTCAAATACCCCACTCACATGGCTTGATCGCTTGTCTGCCCAACCATGAACCCCACACTTACCCCATCCAGGCCACGGGCACCATTAAAAAATAAAACATTTCTAGGGTGCACGGTTCTCCAGATTCCTTTCATGTTATCATTTGAATACAGGTCCAATTTAAGGGACCTCTCACACTATGTGTAGTGACTGACATTTTTCTGCATCTGATCAATGTCAGTCACTGCAAGGGCACATAGAAAACAATGAATGACCAGTGTAAGTGCTCTTTCACATGGGTGGCCGGGGAAGGGGTGCAGTAAAAACAGGCATCCAACCAAAGTCTAACATTACAGCCTGACAGGACTGTACACATGCGACAGCCAGCTGCAACATTTTTAACTCGAGCTACAGAGTTTGACGGGTGGCACTGCCTATCACACTCACTCATTAAGATCAATGGGGCTACACTGTAACCAGGAGACAAATGCTTGGCTCATGGTTGTGCCCCGATCTTGCAATGTAAAATTGCTGTCCAGAAATTGAGAAAAAGTAAACAAAATTTAGTCATCAGGGGATGGCCGTAGCACCTCCTGAACACTTGTCAACCACTGCTTTACCACTCTCTGGAAAGCGTTCCACTGCTAGCAGGAAGCTTCTGTGCAGTGCACTGCCCCAGTTTTGATAAATCCCCCCCACTATGTTCACCCCTCTCCATACCACCAATACAGTTTTGTTACCTGACTTGGAATTGCCCTTTAAAGCTGAACTTGTGGTATGATCTTTATTGCATAGTTAAATCGGTCCAGTTTGGCACAATGTACCAGTAAGTAATCATACCTGAGGGACAACTGGGGAAGCTAACAATCACTGTGGTAGTCACCGCAATCCTACAGGTACTGTGTTTTTTCTTTACACTGACAAAAGGGGGTCGCAATTCACAAAATACCTTGAATTTTTTTCAAAATATACAAAGAGTTCTCTGATTGGACGAGGTATAGATTGTGATTCTCCACCTTGTGCAAAAATGAAATAATAGCCAGAACGGTGGCTCACAATGCTCAATTCCCAATATTTCGTTTTTCTCAACTGCCATTCAAATATGTGCTCTGTATTTTGAGCTACAGTATCATCCGGCCAAAGCCACCTTAGAGGTCCCACTAAAAAAAAAATATATTAAAAGCCAGGAGCTACAAATACAGCAGCTGCTGACTTTTAATAAATGGACACTTACCTGTCCTGGGAGCCCACAATGGCAGCAGCCGAAGCCGATCTGTCACTCGAGGATCGGCGGCTGCCGCCACCATCCTCAGTAAGGGAATCAGGAAGTGAAGCCTTGCGGCTTCACTTCCCGGTTCCCTACTGCGCATGCACGAGTCGCACTGCGCGTCCTCACTGGTCCCTGCTGTCTTCTGGGACCTATGTGTCTCCCAGAAGACAGCGGGGGAGGACAGAATAGGCGCCAGAAGTGGCGTAGATCACCGAGGTGATCTATGCCAGGAAGTGGGAGCAAATACCTGTATTAGACAGGTATCTGCTCCCTCCTTCCCCGTGAAAGGTGCCAAATGTGACACCGGAGGATGCAAAAAAGTGGAAGTTCCATTTTGGGGTGGAACTCCACTTTAAACATTGCATTGTTTGCATGTAGACTGTCTGCACTGTGAATAGCAATTTACTTCTTTAATTCAAGGTCTGTAGGCCATAAAGTATGACGTGTGTAGTGCAAGAACATAAGAACATTTAGAAAACTGTAACTCTAAATGGTTTGTGTTTTCTGCTTTACGAAGTTGACAATAGATAATAGATAAGGAGTGTCCGGTCCAAAGTCCATTCAATAGATTTATTACCACTATGGCTTACCCCCTTCTGGCCTCTCAGTATGACACCTTGCTGTGATTTCAGAATATCACTGCTGTATTAAGGACAATATGCACCCTGAATAGATTGTGCTCCTGCTCCCATCACCATGCTATGTGTGTGGTGTTCACAAAGCAAATTCATTTCTTCTTCACAGCTGGAAACATTATGAACTGATGTTATTGCTAAATTGGTGCACAGAGACTTGAACACTGGTAGCCGGATACTTGAAGAATCATCAGTAACTTATTAGGTTGTGCACTTGTACTGTACAGTGAAGGAAAACAACAGATAAGACACCTATTTCAGTTGAACAAATAACAAGCCATAAAAAAAAAAATACAAAAAAAATGTTTACTTGTACCTGCCTTTGCATTTGCAGGCATTGCTTGGTACAAAACGAACGGTCAGGCTTCATTTCCACTGACGTTTTTACAGCCACTTTTCTGAGCGTTTTTTACAGCTTAAAAACGCCTGTCCATGTTATTCTATGGCATCATGCCCATATAGGCGTTTTTAAACTTCAAATGGCATAGGCGTTTTTGAGCTGTAAAAAAAACGCAGGACCAGGGCGTTCTGAAGCTCCAGAGTAGAGCTGTAAAAACGCCAGACGAAAACGCTAAAAAACGCTCACAAACGCTCAAAAACGCTACCGCTGCGTTTTTGAGCTCCAATTTTTTTTTTTGTACAAAATAAACATGGACAGGCGTTTTTAAGCTGTAAAAAAGGCTAACACAAGTGGTTGTAAAAACGCCAGTGGAAATGAAGCCTCAATGTTAGATTCCAGGCCAATATGAACCAAAAATGGAGGGTTCTGGACAGCACTAACTGTTGCAGACTGTGTAATCTGAGCTAAAACTAGACAGACCCAACCAAAATCAACAGTGTAGCATTTGGGAACTGGAAGGAATTTAGTTTTGAAGTCCATCTTTGGGATAATGGTAATCCTCCTCCTATCACCCCATCTAAACCCACTTTTTACCAGATGTTAAGGTCATATGACACTGCAAGGTAGATATTTGCCAGCATACCAAGGATCAGCACAGATTGGCGTCCAAACAGGTAGTTTATTGCATGATCACAACACAAGAAAAGTGCAACGTTTCAGTCACGCAGGACCCCTTCGTCAGGCATGCCTGTCGAAGGGGTCCTGCGTGACCCCGAAACATTGCACTTTTCTTGTGTTGTTGTACCTTGTGACTTGAACCAGTATCCAGCTGGTTGTTGCTACAGTCCCGGGTCATCTCTTTTCTTCCTTCTTCATGGACACTTCTTATTGGCTATATCTGAATCCAGAAAAGGAGTGACATCAGCACAAGGGGACAGTAGGAATGGCTGGTATAGGGATCATCAACAGTGCTGGGTTAGCAGCCCCCCATAAGTCTGCCATCCAACTTTCACCAACAAGAAACTTGGGTGGCAGACTTAGGTGAGTAAAACGTGCTTCACCATCAAAGCACAACAAAAAAAAAACGTTCAATATGCATCAGAGGGGATAGAATGAAGGGGTGCGTATTTTGCCAGGAATGAGGCTTCAAACTTCATTAAAGACATTTTGAATTTTATATTCAAAACAAAAGAATGTGTAGACATTACATTATTGACTGGACTTCACTTTAACGTTTTTCCTTTTAATAACTCATATAAATGCTCCATATCCATGTGCATTGATTAATGAACTATCTTTGAAGATTTAGTAAATGTATAGAGAGCATACACAGGGCATATTTACTCATTACATCTTCACACTCTGCCTTTGCTTAGTAGTGCTACACAGTGATTTTGTATTTCTGATCCCTTTATCTCAGTACATGTCCAACAGGCAGTCTTTGTCTGATTAAAACCAACAGACTGCTTGAAATCTTTAATTACAGGAAACACTCGCAAATCGCAATGCACTTGGCAGACAGTGGCCATGTAATTCTCTGCCTAAAATTGGCCATACATGGAGCAAATGTCATTGCCTGACATCCTTTGATTTAAAAACATCAGGTAGAAAATTGATGGCTAAACAATCCAATCAGATGCAGGCACTATTCAGGGCAGTGCCAGATGTCAGAATACAATAGTCACAGTGAGAGGTTCCTCCATCTGTGTTGATTAGCGTGGATGAAGGAATTTGTGAAGCTTCGTACACACGACCGAGAAACTCCACGGGCGAAACACATCGTTTTGCTCGTCGAGTTTCTTGTTAGGCTGTCGAGGATCTCGGCGAGCCAAATTTCTCCATTCCCGTCGAGGAAAAAGAAGACATGCTCTCTTTTTGGCTAGACGGGTTCCTCGACAGTTTCCTCGTCGAAAAGTGTACACACGACCGGTTTCCTCGGCAAAAAAAAAAAACCAGCAAGTTTCTTGCTGGTTTTTGCCGAGAAACTTGGTCGTGTGTACGAGGCCTTAGACTTTTTTGTTCAGCACACAGGCTTTGGGTGCATGGCCATTGGCCAACTTAAGCTTTACGTAGAGATATTTATTTAGACAAAAAAATGTTTTCTTAGTAAAGTATCGTTTTTTAATAAATGATTTACTAGGCTACTTTACATGGTGCAGCATACTAAAGCGCACAGTAGCCAATCACAAATGAGCTGTAGGTAACCTAACCACACTAAAGGGGCTGGGATTTTGATTTGTTTTCCAGATATTTTCTTTGTATCCCAAAACACACTTTTAGCCATGCAATTAAAGAATATGGTAACCCAAAATTTTATATACTGGTATGTGCCTGCTGTACCATGTTCTTGTATGAAAAATATCCTGTTCTCTTGGCATTGCTTCCTTTGTGTAAAATCCCTGGTGATCCCACCAGTCCCGCTGTTTTCTATTTCAAACTGACCACATTAGGCATAGAAGCACACCCATCCCCGTGTGGTCAGTTTTTTGGTCTGCTGGGAGCACAGGTTGCCTGTATGGTCAGCATTATTGAGCGGCACTGCACATTCAATGTCTGGTATGAACACGCCAGCCTCAGTGCTGCCCCTACCATGCCCACCTCAATTGTCCTCACGGGTGGCATGACCTTGACCACAAAATGGCACTTCATTCAACCCTATGCTCCACAGTGTGTTTTTGGCGGTGTGCAGTGTGGTGACATACGATGAGGTGTGGACATGCTGCATTTTTACGCAATCCAACTCAACACAGCAGTATGGTGTGAAGAGGGCACGTAAAAACAACTGATTTCTATGTGCCCTTATGCTGAGCCTGCGTTGATCTATCTAGTGCAGCTCAACTGACATGTTGTGAAAAAACATTAAAAAAACGAGCAGCACAGTGGTGTAGTGGTCAGCACTTTCACCTAGCAGCAAAAGGGTTGCTGGTTCAAACCCTGACCATGACACCATCTGCCTGGAGTATGCATGTTCTCCCTGTGCCTGCGTGGGTTTCTTCCGGGTACTCCGGTTTCCTCCCACACTCTAAAGACATGCTGGTAAATTAATTGGCTCCCGTCTAAATTGGCCCTAGTGAAGCGCGTCAGGACCCTTCGGGGTAAGACTGTGCTATATCAAGATACCTCTCAACTCAAGTTGTGAAAAGACTTTGGGACCTTAAAGCATCATATGCTTCCAACGTTAATAAAACGGATTCATGCACCAGCTACAGTGCATTAACATCACAATGAATAAGCCCCACAGAAAAGACATTGGTGTAAAAGTTGCTGGATAATTTTTTTTTTGAAAGCCCATGGCAAGTTGCTGGATAACATCCTGCATAAAATAGCCTTCTTATTCTTGCTAAATTCCCCCTATATCATAAAAATGGTTAATTTGAGGCTATCCTAATACCCACAGACAATCGTTCCTTAAATTCCAGCATCAAGCCATTGTTAGGAGTTGTTTACTACGGCAGAAAAAGACAATAAATGTCCCCTCCCTTCTGCCGATTCCCTCTCTGTCTTTGTAGGCTCCCCTATTCCTCTGTGCTGCCAGAATGGGGGGGTCACAAGTTTCTCCCCTCCTTTCTCTGTCTCTATCTAGAACTGCGGCTTTCTTTATCTGAGCTTCTGAGCAGAACTATAATACACTGGGGATTAGTGTAAGCAACATTTACCTGTCACACAGCTCTGCTCCTGCATGACAAATGAGGGGTTTTACACTGCTGCCTGTTTATCTTTAACAATTCTTTTCTGTCTGGAGCTGTCTATGTCCCCCACCCCTCTTTCCATTATCTTCTTCTTTCTCCTCTGCATTACAGCAACACATTAGAGTGCAAGCTCATCAAACTAGCAAGAGAGCAAATAAAGCACAGCTCTTCCACGATACAGACATCTCAGTGTGTCCCTAGAGTATGCAAACTGTCATTATGTAGAAAGAAAATGTCTAATACTTTCTCATTTCACATTTCAATATACAGTATGCTAGGATATAAGCATGCTTAAAGGGGCAGTTCTTTTATTTCAGTCTTAAAGGAGTTGTAAAGGAAAAAATGTTTTGCCTAAAATTAATGTCTGCAAGGTAGACAGGCAGAATAGTGTAATGATTCTGTTTAAAAACAAGTAAATACCTATTAAATTCCTTCATCTATATCACCTCCGGCGTTCTAGTTTCTGTTCTTTCATTCACTTCCTGGTTTGCATCGCTCGTTCATGTAAGAACTACATTTCCCAGTATGAATTGCGGCACGCCGAGTAATTCACACCTCCTTGAAGTCTCTAACACGTAGAAAGCGTCCTGCCACACATATGTAGTTCCCAGGAGGGGGTGAGCACGATACTGACCACCGCAGTAAAGCCTCCCATCACGGTGGTCAGTAAAATCAGACAAGCAGGAAGTGAACAGAGAAGAAATAGAGCAACTTCTGAGCAAAAACGAACAATGAGGAAGTGAAAAGAGGAATGTCTGCAGGTAAA
Source organism: Rana temporaria (assembly GCF_905171775.1). Taxonomy (NCBI): domain Eukaryota; kingdom Metazoa; phylum Chordata; class Amphibia; order Anura; family Ranidae; genus Rana; species Rana temporaria. Next base: position 109,034,257 of record NC_053492.1, read on the forward strand.
GGATGCTTTTTAGTATGAAATAAAAATGTTTCCTTTACAACCCCTTTAAGGCCCATACACACAATCTGACTTTTCGACAACAACGGTCCGACGGACATGTTTTATCAGACAATCTGACCATCTGTATGCTCCATCGGAAAATTGTTGTCTGAATTTCCACGGACAAATCTTCCCTGTGCATGCTCTCAAACATTCTGACAACAAATGTACACAAGTCCATCGGACTAAAATCCAAAGTACAAACACACATGCTCAGAACCAAAAAACACGTGATTTGGTGAATGTTGGCTGAAAACAAGTTCACGGTCAACGCCCTTCGGACCAAAATCCACGAAAAAGTCAGATGGAAGTCTGATCGCGTGTATGAGGCTTTAGAAGGATGATTATACCAATGAATAAAGTAAGAAGATTATCCAACTAGCCATAGATGAGCAAATATCTCCCAGATAGTCATGTAAATATCTGCCTATTCTCACATCACTGCTACAAATGCCTTACCAGTTACTCGCCCAATGGTGACAAGAGATGTGTATGTAGCATTTCTTACCTTACATTCTTTCTGCCCAGGAGAAAATATCCCTTGTGGAAGAAATACCATGGACTTGTTATTACTATGTAATGCTCCACCAGTGACCTGACTGTAGTGGAGAGAATCACTTGCTTTCATGGCTCCATCTATGGATAACCTAACTCCTACTGTAAGAAATTAGTAAATTGGAGTGTCAGTTATTGTTTAGAATGGAGAAGGAATCAGAGGTAGGACTGCTTTATGAAGGCTAAAGAGCAAGGCACCAACGGTCATAGGTAACAATGATAATTCTGCAGTGGGACATCATCATATCTGTTTACATCCTTTTCTGTGCATGACGACTTTGCCATGGTGACATTATCAGCGGGGGGGGGTCTGACCAATCAACGAACACTATCTAGTGTCACAGGAAAAGATCTCCCCAGGGAAAGCAGGGTGTATGTACGTACTTGAGCATGTTTGACTCCAAAAGTCAAGTTTGCTTGAGTGATATGATTAATAATCCATACTGTGTTGAACACGGTTCAGAGGTAGCTTGTGGCACCGTTCAGTTGTACTCAGTACGGTGCACTTATTAATCACTGAATTGCACCAGAGAACAGACCTCTCATAGATTACTGAGCACTTACAGAGCATGAAAGCTCAGATCACTATAGTCTTGATCAGTAGTCTCCAAGCTGTGGTCTCTTGGCCAGATGTGGCTCTTTGCTTGCCTTTATCTGGCCCTTGGGGTACTATATCTCTCACTGACAATAATGATGACGCACCATAAACAGTGGAGCATAATTCCTCCAACAACAATGGGGTACTATTCCTTCCACTGACACAAACAATGGGACACTATTCCATTTTTAGTGGGCACTATTCCCACCAATGAAACCAGCGGTGGGGCACTATTCCTCCTACTAATACCAATGACTACTAACTACAGGCACTATGCACTTTTTGTTACACCCACTAACCACCAAGCCTGAGGCAATGTTTACTCCCAGTGACGCTGGGCATTTTCTACCCCAGCTGGCCAAGGTCCAGCCTCCCTACATTTTAAAAGACAGTACATTGGCACTTTGCTAGGAAAGGTTGGAGACCCCTGGTCTAGATGGCAGAGGTGATGGTGTATGTAAAGCATGTTCGGGACTGGCATAATGTGAGGGAAGAAGGAAGTGACCCTACAAACCAATGTAATGCCTCCCACTCTATGATTGAGCCTTGTAGGAGGATAAAACGCCACAGAGTAAGACACTAAACAGAAGCGGAACAAGCCATAAAATGAACTGAAACACAAGGGTTCTCGTGTGTATCCTTTATTCCAAAAATATATTATCGTTTTTATTGGCTTCAAACCCACACTTGCCCACAACTGCACTAGGAGAACATGAGATTTTTTAGTAGCACAGCTGTGCTACTAAAGTGCTAGAGATTAACTGTTAATATTAGCTGCATATTTAAAACAAATTTCTCTTTATGGACTGAAATACTGAAGTAGCATGTAGTAGAAAATAATTGCACATTTGGAGCACTGGACGATCATTAGTGATGAATCACTACTACGTGTTACTTTTGTATCTCAAGTAAATGATCAGCCATGTGTTCCATATGTATAGCGATCGATCACTGCTTTGAGATGTAAATTACAAGTGGTTTTAGTAGAGCAACCATTACTCCGAAATTGACTGTGCGCACAGGCCAATGGTTTAGGTCAGCCAAATTTTCAACCAATATTTTGTGAAACTATCTAGAAGTTTCTAGAAGTTGAACTGTGGATGACTGAGGTCCCATTTGATGGTGTCTACATAGTTCTGGGTCCAACACCATCTTTGCAGAGCCAGCTGTATAATACTAATGATTTTTAGTTGTTTGTAAAGGTGGCCTACTGATCACCAATGTAAGCAGGCATTTTTAAGGGGACTACCAATGTACTGTAAGGGGCATTTTGCCCCACTGACCCCTGAGGAATTCCTTTTGGTAGGGGTTGCCTGAGACCTGAAAATTATTTTAACCGTTCCTCTGGGGTATAAAAGGTTAAGAATGGTTGGTTTATGTAATATGTAAAGAGCAGTCTGGTTGAATACATGGTTCAAATTTTATCTGCTTCTCGTCAAAATTTGAGCTGTGGTTGGCCTAAGGCTGATTTTTGTAGAAGGAGCCAAGTGGAAAATTGTCAGCTTTCAATCATATGCAGTCACTGTTTGGATATTCTGGCAGCTGTGGGTGCCAGCTGTCAGATTACAATAGCTGGCAGGTACGATTCCTTCATCTTTACTGTTTAGCGCAGGGAGAGAAATCTATTATGCCCTGTACACACAATTGGACCTTTGTCCGACCAAATTCACATCGGAATTTCGATGGAATTCCATCGGAGTAAAATAGAACATTCATCGGAATTTCCAATGGGGCATACACACGTCTGACTTTTTCCATCGGAAATTCCGATCGTGTGTACGGGGCTTTAGGTTTCCATTTTTCAATAATCTGGCTGAACTATACGTATATTGCTACTTTAATTATTTCTGTGCTCACCCCATTCACTATACAATGATGACCGGAAAGCTAACACTCAGGCCCCGTACACACGTCCGAGGAACTCGACGGGCAAAACTCATCGTTTTGCTCGTCGAGTTCTGTGTGAAGCCGCCGAGGATCTCGGCGAGCCAACTTTCCTCATTGAACAACGAGGAAATAGAGAACATGTTCTCTATTTGGCTCGACGAGGAACTCGTCGGCTTCCTCGGTCGTGTGTACAGGGCCTAAGAGTATTAGGGAATGCTCTTAAAGCATCATTGGGGCACTTTTTTTTCTGTTCAAACCTGTTCATCTATGACATGCTATAAGGAGGAGTGGCCTCTTTTATACGTTCCTGATAGTTAATCGCATGGCATTGAAAAATGTTGTTATGATTATGTAACTAAACCTGTTTAAACTAAAAACTTTCTAAGAGAACTATGTGGGCTGCCAACGCTGACCACCTTCCAAAAAGGCAGCAAATAAATCCACAATAAATTCAAAACTCATGCCCTGCACATTTGCTCTATATGAAAGCTGCTTTGGACTTGTCAACTTGCAGCATTTATCTTTCATTAACACATTTTTTTAATTTATTGTAGCACAAAAAAAATCATCATAAATTGATATATATAAGTACCGTTACTGATCTGGAATTCTAGAGTAACAATGTGTCCCTGTGCGTTTGTCTGCCCTGTCACTGGCGGCGTGCCCTTTCTCCAATCAGGGTTGTCTCAGGTCAGACAGGGCAGCTAACATTACTTGACACAAGTCTGTTGTTTTGAAGGCGGAATATGAAGACAGATCAACGACAGAAGGTCCTGCAACCATAACATACAGAGATATTATGTGCACTGCACCGCCATATGGCTATATTAATTGAGGCAATTTAAGGAGATGGAGCAAGTTTACGAACAGAAATTATTCAAATTACTTATGCCATATTAAATGTAGGGGAATAATGCAATCCCAGGCAAAGGTTTCTAAAACAGGATGCGGAAGGAAAAAAAAAACAGACAGTATATTTTGCCCACAAAAAATAATGCAGGGAAAATGATTAGCACACTGGACACGATTTCTGGCAAATTTGGCCCTTTAACAATCCCGATCCAATATAATATATGTATATCTCTTCTTACTTTCAAAGGGCAGCTCTGCCCCCCCCCCCCCAAAGAAAATTCAAACAGGAAACATAGGACAGATAAAGTATATCTAAGCCCAAAACCAAAAATGTAATATATTACTATCTTAATATTACTAGTCCATGACGTAGTGGCTGCATTTCTTTTTTCAACCTTCTTTTGCTGTATTTTTACCTGGTGATTCTGAACATAACACACGTCTGTCCCTGGGTGGCTATGTCACTTCTCCTCTCTATCTATGGAGGAAGACACATTTGTCACCCTAGGTTGTCCTCCTGATATTGACTACAAGCATGTCCGTATCTCTATATCTCTATTACATGGCAGGCACAGCAATTCATAGATTACAGAAGATAGCTAGGGAGGAAGATAAGATTGTGCACTAGATGACAGGAAGTGACAAGAACATTGCATTTCTGGCAAGATCAGATGAAAAAATTAAAACTAATGCAGCCACCACATCTAATCACTATAAGTTGTAATATATTGAATTTTTGTTCTTGGGTTTAGTTATCCTTTAAAGCTGTCTAGCTGTCAAGTATGTATGTTTCCCCAAGATGCATAGCTGGACAAAGTAAACATTGGCCTATGGTTCTTTGTAGGGTTGGGCCTTGTTCTACCACACTAAAGCCTGGTACACACTAAGTTTTTTTTTTCATTCACCCTAGTGGGCTGAACAAAAAAAAACGAAGCGCGCAGGAGGAACCGCTTGACTAAAAATCCAATGTTAGTACAGCAATTTCCTCTGCTGAGCTATTATGTTCTGACAAGGGGACGGCCCCGCTGCCAGAACACACCAATCAGTGTTCTCAGACATCAGCTGACAGCACTAATCGGATGCCGGTCAGCAGATCTTTTTTGGTCATGGCCCGTTGACAGAAGCCGGTCTGTCAGACCAGCTGCCGTACACACAAGCTGAATTTTGGCCAGTGTCTACTGGCTGATGCCGTGTTACATTTGGTCCGTGTGTACTAGGCTTATTCCATCAATTTTTCCACCAAAGTGTTGGGTTTTGTTTGCAACTGATAAGATCTGAGACAAGATTAGTCCCAAAATCATCCAAGTTTCCCGCACATTTTTTCTGAGCTTTATAGAAATGTATGAATCATTGCTTTCCCAATGGTCACTGCAGGAACAGAGCAACCACCATGGTAGCTTTTCTGTGGCTATAAATTCAAATGATGGAAGCCTTCCTATGAACCAATTAGAATACCGTACATATTAAGCCAGAGCCAGAGAAGATTAATTAAATCCTATCACTGAGCATTAAAAAGTTTACTTCTATAGTCGGCAATACAAAACCAGTGATCACAAATAAATTGTAGCGCAATTGGGGAAGAGAATGTGCCATACAAATCCAATTCTTTTTAGCCAAACTTCATTAAATTATCATTGTATCCAAACACTCCCATTTCCACTGAATGCATTTATTAGGTTGGTCCTACCAATAATAGTTATTTCTAAGCCAGAGGCTTCCAACTTTTATGATATTATGATAGACCAACAACTTAAATGCTGCATCATTTCATGGGTAACTCAAGCTCTGTCCATTTCACTGGAAGAAATGTGTATGTTTACGTAGAGAATAAATCTAACCAATAACTTTACTAAAGTTTCTGATGGAAGAGCTGTTAATTAAAGTGGAATTCAAGCCATACATGGATCGAAATTCAGGTGATTCAGCAGGAACTGGACGAGTTACAATCCATAAATGGCCATTGCAAAATGTCTGCTCGATCAGCGCATGTAGCCAATCACAGCAGGGAGGATTTCCCCATTCATCTTGAATGAGTGGATGGGGAAATCAGCTTAAGCCAGCCATACACGGATCGAAATTCAGCAGGGACCAACCTAAGTTAGATCCAAGTATGGGAACAATGGTTGTACAGTCTTCCTATGGATTGACTTCTGTACAACCATCCTGTCAGATAAATGGCATTCTAAGGCCTCGTACACACGATAGGTTAACCAGAGGACAACGGTCTGAAGGACCGTTTTTATCTGTCAAAACCGATCGTGTGGGCGTCCCACAGGTTATTTAACCTTAGGTTAAAAAAAGTCAACTTGCTTTAAAATTAACCTATGGATTCCTAACCGATAGGTCAAAACCGATCGTTAGTAGGCATGACCATCAGTTAAAAATCCACGCATGCTCAGAATCAAGTCTATGCATGCTTGGAAGCAATGAACTTCTTTTTCTTCAGACCGTTCTCATCGGATGGACTGATCGTGTGTACGAGACTTTACAGTGCCGCCGGCTGTACTGATCTGTGTATTCTGAAGATGAGATGAGAACGAGGGACGCCTATTAGCAAACGTCAGTAGGCATAAGACACCCCGCTTGACGCTTAACACGCCCGCTTAAAAGAGAATTATACAAATTAAATTAGTTAAATCCACAAATACTTTTTTTTTTACCACTATAATAACTTTATAATGGCTTTTGACATTTACAAATGCAGCAATTTAGAAATTGGATGAAAGGTTTAGCACTGGGAAACAGTGTTTTAAAGATAAGTAGTGCATTTTATATACAACTATATAGATCAGGGGACAAATGAGGAGGAAAGAGGGACAGGAGGACATTGTTCCAGATCAGGGACAGTCCCTTGAAATCAGGGACAGTTGGGAGCTATGCTGTCAGAACACAATAGCTCAGTAGAAGTGATTCCCCATCCACCTTGATGTGTGGATGGGGGGATCGAGTTGTTTTCATTTGTTCACCAAAATCATGTATGGCCAGCTTTAACTAGTATCCTAAACCAGAAAAGTAAAGTAATTATGTCTCTGCAATGACTGCTTAATGTACATTTGTGTATAATTTTTGTGTGTTGGTCAAATGTAGTAAAAGAAACACTGGTTTTGTGTTGCAGGACAGCTATTCCCAAAATACAGAAAACCTTGTATTAAAGAAGTTAACACCAAGAAGTCTGATCTTATAGAACGAAAAGAGGGCACTAATGGCACATTCATCATGATGTACACTCCTAATAAATGTATGTGGAGCAGCATAAAGAAAATGATTTCCGAAAACTCACTTTGGGGTAATGTCTTTCAGCCTTCTGATTTGGCAAAACTGCAGTGTTTGCTGGGTAGCATTAGTAGCTCACTAATTGATTTTACCTGTTACTTGGAACTGTTCTTTAAATCACTTTTCCTCATTTCCGAGAGACCGGGCTCTCAGCATATCCACAGTATTTTGTTTAAAACATCACTCATAAGACTTAATGAGCCAAACTGTCTCTAGCTATACTTTTATCTTCAATTTATTAAACACAATGTACAAATTTCCTTCAATGTAAGGAAGTAGAGAGAAATTTGTGGTTTAATGTCATAAGAATTTTAATTGGGCTCTTGGGACTGCCGCATGAAACAACTACACAGAAAATTGGTGTTTTCTAGGTTCATCTCTCAACGCCACACAAGCGAGCCAGACTATCCCATGATACCTTACAAAAAACATTGAACACAACTGTTTGTACCGTTAGATTGCTTTTCTCTAAAGAAATAATGTACTAGGAAGAAATGAAGACGGGCAACTGGCAGTAAAAAAGAGCACATGTTACCATGTCTAATCTGTACACTAGGTGCTATAAAAAGATAAATGTCTTTTCTTCTATTCTGCCCTGTCTCTGACACTATACTGAGGTTCAGCTTTACTTTCATTAAAGCTAAATAAGTTAATATGTTTTTATTAAACTGTAAATCTTATTAATTTAAGACACAATAATAAATAAATGAACTGATTGTATTTAAAGGACTGTATAGGCCAACCATGTGCCAGGATCTTGTCTTGCATACGAACGTTACACACTTTTCGTGCCACAAACACGAACATACTGTAGTGACGTACTACAAGTAGGGTGACCACATTTCCAAACTGCCATTCAGGAACACACCCCCTCTCTCACATTCCCCCAAAAAAGATGAGGGGGCGGGGGTAATGTAGTCTCGGACTTAATGGGGAATTTGGCAGCGGGTTATTTTTCAGGTGAATGTGCCACTTGCCACCAGATGCACTGCCACTTGCCGCCCATAGCCTGCCACCAGACGCAGTGCCGCTTGCCGGCCATAGCCTGCCACCAGATGCAGGGCTGCTTGCCGCCCATAGCCTGCCACCAGATGCAGTGCCGCTTGCAACCCATAGCCTACCACCAGATGCAATGCTGCTGTCACTCCCTCTGCATGAGCCACTTGCATAGAAGGAAAGGAGTGACATCACTATCTGAATAGTCAAGATTACACCAGTCCCTGCTGCTTGCTTTTGGGTGCCAGAGAAGGAGGAGGTGCCGAGGTGGGTGGAGACTGCAGTGCTGCACTAGGCACAGGCCTCGCTCATGGCCTCACTGTCTGAGAGTAAATTGTCACTGGTTGCAAGATGCCAGGCAGCGCTGGCCCTAGAAACCAGTTCCGGAAATGTAGTTATCAGTTAGTAGGGGGTGGCTGTGTTCTCTATTTCATTCCGGGACATTGTATTGTCCCTGAATGAAGGTGCCAGGACCCAGGACAGACATGTCAATTGCGGGACAGTCCCAGGCAATCTGGGACACGTGGGCACCCTAACTACAAGGAATTTCAGCTCTTGAGCGCCATCCTCTGGGCCCCTTCTGCTAATTTCGTGGTTGGTGAGTATTGATTCCAAGCATGTGGGTTTGTACTTTCGACTTTTGTGTGACGGACAATCGAACCGTGTGTACGAGGCTTCACACTAATTCTCCCTGTTACCTCAACACTTACCCTCAGGCTTCAGTCAAACTAACCGACTTTGAAATTGTGTGCCTTCACTTGAAGTTGTACAATTTCAAAGTCACATGCCAGTGCTTCTTCAGGTGAAGCTTGAAAGACATCAATGCGACTTTAAGCACAGATGTCTACGCACCTGAACTAGAAAAAATGAGTGAAGGAACTACTTTCAAAATCGCACTGATTTTATCACTTCCATTACAGACAATAGGGTCTGACTGTTATTGCGATTTAAAACTATCACAGGGCCTGGGGCTAACTCTACGCCCCACTTTAGTGAGTGTAACCCTAATGTCTGTGCACTTACCTCTCATAAGCCAGGATCCGCAGTCTCCTACATGGCTATAAATGGTTTGGTATAGTTTGCAGGAAGAGCTCAGGCCTGATCATATAAAATGTTCCCTGCACATCATATTGGTAAGAATGCTGGGTTTACAAGCATAATTACACCACTATTTCTATTGTGATATTGACAACCGCACACCCCTAAGAGACAAGGAGCCGAGGAAATCAATCTTTCACATGTAATTGTTTTTTACTGTGTATATTATTGACTCTGTAGAGAAGGCTCCGGAGAAAAGGCCTGTACACAGATCAAAGCAGAGCCAGCATCGTCTGATCGGCAAATGTTTGCAGGCCACGTTTCTGTCAGAGTGCTTCCCGTATTGCTTGGTTACTGCATGGAATGAGGGGATGATGTACACCACCAAGTAGGTGCTGAGCACAAAGGCTGACGGTCATCATGGCATCAATCACTTTAGAGGTTGTGTAAAATTATACTTCTTGCTTGTTAGAGATATTAATCACATTAGGCCTCTGCACTTCTCTTGGGAAAATGCTCTGCTGGCCTTGTATCCAGATCCTTTCATTGAAGGCAAACAGTTCACAGCTCATAAAGTAAAGATCTGTGCCTAAGCAGCATCCTGAATGATTTACCTGAAATTCCTTATGAACAATAGCGGTGCACTTCCTGGCACTCCTGTTCCCTCAGCCTCATAGCCGTATATGTTTCTACTGTTGAGGATGAGCTTAGATTTGGGTTTGGCTTAACATGGGTTGTGACTGAACCCAAATCAATTATTCTCCATTGTGTAAGAGCTAGTTCACAATATTGTTGCTCTCTCAAGAGTGATCTGCAATTGCTCTTCGGAGAGTATTCGACAGGCAGTGAAGAGACATTGTATCGACTCCTTGCCACCTGCTTTAACCCCTTGAAACCCATACTAGCAAGCCACAGACACGTGCATTTCAACCGGTTGCTGGGCATCCCTATTTGTGGAATGGGCTTTGTGACATATATACACACCCCTCTGCTGCCTTTGCAGCTAACAGGGAGTGGTTGGGGGGACAGGGGTTTGGGGGGTTGGGGGGGGGGCAATAAAACAATGGTTTAGCCTCTACCACTAGTGTAAACAAGGCCTAAGAGGGACTGCTGCCTCTGACTGCTAGTCTCACATGATGTGGGGTTGGACTTGGTGATGTCACTACTGTGCTACTAGCTGCTTTCCTTGCCGGAGGGGGAAGTGCACCTGGGGACCTGCACACAAGCATTGTTTTGTTTCTACTTGCTTTCTGTACATTTTCTACAGCTTTTTGTTTATTGTCCAAACAGTCTCAAGATCACCAGTCATCGGGGGCAGCTCTGACATAAGGAAGCAAAGTCCTGCCTCTACCAAGATGGCCGCCTCCACACAGACACACAGTGCAGAACAGGCATAGCAAGTCAGTAATGGGTAAATGATCAGCTTCAGGGAGACCACAGGTCTTACTGGTGATTTGTTCTTTGCACTCTGCCTGCCGTTTTCTGGGCACACTTGCCCGATTGTACTGATGATTCTCACACTTCAACACATTCAGAGCCACTGACTTGAAACAGACATGCAGCAAATAAAGTCAGAGTGAAGTCAGATCCTGATCGACATGCTTGTTCCAGGTCAGCGACTCCAAAAAAACAAAAGACATTTGATCAACAATCATTTTCAGAAGGAGAAAACTACAGTGGCAGCTTTCATGTTTTCTAAGCACCATTTTGTAAAGCTGTATTAAACCCAAAAGCAAACATTTATTAGATTGCAGCTTACCAATTCTTAGATGTGATGGCTGCATTAATTTTCCTTTTTAGGCTTTCTTTCTTTCTTCTATTTTCATGTGGTGATCTGGCCAGTAAGTTTATTGTTTTTTCAATAGAACAAGCTCTCTTCCAGATTTATCAGTTACATGGAAGAGACAAACTATTCAACACTGACAGGGGTGCTTACAATTAAACAAAAAAAACTGCTTCCTATAGCTGATTATAATGTGTTAGCTGGAGTTTGGCTTCAATTTGTTGGTGCATTTAAATATGCTAGTACATCTAACCCTCCCCTCCTCCCAGACTGACAATGATGCTGTCCAAAGGTGCCTCCTGTTCTCATTCATGCAGAGCAGTGGTCTCCAAACTGGGGTCCGTGGGCTGGATGTAGCCCTTTGCCTGCCCCCCTTGGGGCCCTATTCCTGTCATTGCTATTATTCCTTCTACTGATACCAGCAATGAGGCACCATTCTTCTTATTGACACCAACGACGAGGTATATTTCTGATTAGTGGCACCAAATGTGGGTCCATTTTCCTTCTACTGACACCAACAGTGGGACATACTTCCTTCCACTGATATAAGTATTGGAACACTCCCACTGATACCAATGATGAGGCACTCTTCCGTCCACTGGCACCAGTGATGGTGCATTATTTTTTTCACTAAAACCAATGATGAGGCACTATTCTTTCCACTAATACCAAGGATGGAGCACTATTCTTTCTCCTGCTGACCACCGGCACTATGTAATTTTGTTTTACTTTCACTGATTACCAAGCCCCAGGCTACTTCGACAATAAACTGTCCCTTTGTTTATAAAGTTTGGAGACCCCCTGATCCAAAGGATAGGCACTTTAAGGCCCCTTTCACACAGGGCGGATGCATCCGACCGGGAACCCACCTGCTCAGCGGGGATCTCTCCGCTGAGCCTCGCTGTGCAGGTGGATGGCAGATTCCGCTCTCTTCTATGGGGCAGTTCGACGGGAACAGACTGCATGTTCATTTCCATTCGATTGTCATCCGATCTGACCTGCTGGACAGATGGTGAACGTATTGGCCATGCATCTGTTTTCAGTGCACACGATCGGTCTGATCGGTCCGATCGGTCCAATCATGTGCAAGGGGCCTAATACAGGAGTTGTGTTGCTGACCAGATCACCAGACGAAAACAGAGGGAAATAAGCCTAAAAAATAATGCAGCCACCACATCTAAGGAATGGTAGACTGCAATATAATACATTTTTGGTTTTGGATTTATTACTACTTTAATATTTTGCATGTAATAGTGAAAAGCATAATGTAACAACCTTGCATTATGAATCTTGCTTCTGTGTATAATCTGTATTTAGGAATGTACGTGGGGGCAGCCCATTACATTACTCATGCAGGCTTCTCTATCGACTTAGTGTAATGCTTCTCTCATGGTGCTAATCTACCAGTCAGGTCCGTAAAGAAATAAAATCAAATAAATCATTGTGGGTATATTGTGGATATTATTTCTGTAGTTCAATGTAGGGATATCAGACAAATCTAAACCACAGTGCAATATAAATACAAGAACATAAACGTTCTAAGGAAATACTGTATACAAATTGATGTTCCTTATTAATTTATCACACTGAAAACCCCTTTTCCCTACCAGTTAGGTTTGACGTGCTGGATACAATGCACTCTCTATGTGGTTGGAATTCTCTCTCAATATGTGCTAATGTCTAAAGTTTAGTATATATGCTAGTTAGTAGAATGTCCCAGGAATATTTGTATTTTTTATCTTTTTTTTTTCTTTGAGTTATATGGTCAATACAGCTGACGATCATAATTTTGACCCCACTAACCATTAAAAAATGTAAAATGTTCAAACAAAAATCGACTGGTTTATGACCAGTTTTGTTGGTTTTGCCAGGAGAATCATACATTCAAACCTCTAGTGGGTAGGAAAGATAGACAAACAGGAGGAGATCCATACACATAAATAGGTAGCTTTGCGATATCTCTGCTGCAAGACCCATCAGCGCTTTTATACCTCTTTTGGATTTACATGGATAGGTAGATAGGGCACAGATAGATAGATAGATGTTTTTAATTGATTATAGCCACACTCAAATATTGTAAGATGGATAGATAGATAGATAGATAGATAGATAGATAGATAGATAGATAGATAGATAGATAGATAGATAGATAGATAGATAGATAGATAGATAGATTACAAATATAGATGATGTTTTTAATTGATTATAGTCACACTCACAGATTCTGAGACTATAGATAGATAGAGATAGACAAATATAGATGGATTACTTTAATTGATTATAGCCACACACACGTTTTCTAAGGCTATACGAGCCGACGGTCTATTGTAGAAAGATGGAGATTTGAGCATGTAGCCGCATACAGAATGTTCAATTACACAGACTGTTCCTTTTCTCTCCCTCTGAATTTATGCGGCACTAAATGATGGAAATATACAGGCCTTAATTCAATATAATGTAGATTGTATTAGAATAAATGTGCAAAAATTGCAGCAGCGTTCCGTTTGCAATGCACAGGAGACGGGGAAGAGCGAGATGAGCTGACACAGATGCCTGGCTTTTTGGCAGACTTTCCTTCATGAATGTCTTCCTTTAATTCCAAGAGCCTTTGTTACAACCATCTGTTCCCTTCCCCTAATTAGGATGAGGACAGAAAGCGGCGCTCACAATTACACCAGTGTGAAGTGCTGGGAGGCAGCACAATGCCGTGCCTGGTCTTGGAGTCAGTATTTCTTGTGTAAACAGTAATCTGGTAATAGATTACTGATAACTGATAGGTAATTACCAGGAAATACACTGCTTATACAAAAAAGCCTGCGTGAATGCAGCCAACGGCTCCGATTAGACACCGCCAAAATCATTTGTCCTTTGGAATCAATCAGAACACAACAGACTAACTTTTACTGCTGCCTAAAAATCTACGATGAACAGCAATGTCTTTCCAATCTTTTATCCCAACGGTATAATGGCATCCATTTTTTCTTTTTTGAAGACCTTTAATATTATATAGCTATGTTTGCTAAGAATAAAATAGCTGTAGGCGAAAAATGCAGCCCCACTGACACTTAATTGTAGCCCCCCTGGCAAAATAGTTTCTACCTCTAGGAATGATTCCCAACGGCAACTCATTAAAAGCTGACACACATTCAGTAGGCAGTCCATTGCTACAACTGTTGTGCAGCCTAAGTAATTACTTTAATCAAAAGTAAAAATTGGTTCATATACCAAGGCCATGCAAACAAACATGTAAAGTGCTGTAATTCACAGGAACCAATCCAATCTTATTTTCCATGTGTGAGGACGGATGCTTAGATGTTAGCACACTTTGTATATGCCCGTTAACTGCTGGGATATCTATGTCATTGATCCCAGAAGCTGCAAAATTTCCTGACCATAACAAAGAGCGCCCACAGTGTCATAACTGTGCAGGCGCGAGATCGCAATGTGCATGCTGGGTAGCCAGCTTCACGAAATCCAGGAAATGAAGCCAGGCCGACTTCAGCTGCCCACGGCCTCCATGGCCGCAACCGGAATTAATGGAGAAAAGAGAAATCATACTCTATTAAGTAATTCCAATGTGAACATATATCCATTGCAGTTATGGTAAATTACAACAATATCAATGATGTGATTAGGATAATTTTGGCGAAAGAGACTGGAACCCCATTTTTAACAGGGCACATCTGAGTAGTCCTAAGTTAAGAGAGGTTTCTGATTTTAGTAAAGATGTTGCTGGATAGCCACATACATATATCCATATAAAAACAGCTTTTACTAACTGCTTAGAGTTGCATTAAAAAAAAAAAAAAAAAGTAATCCTCAATTTAGCATTTAACTGGCCAGCTAAGGCTGTGGGCAGCACCGTGGCTATGTGATTAGCACTACCGCCTGGCAGCACTAGGGTCATTGGTTTGAATTCCAAACTCATGGCACTCCCTCCCTGTTTATAAACTGGACTTCTCTCTATGAATCAATACTGGAAAAGCAACAGCTGCTATGTTTATGACCAAATACCTAACTGGCTACACCCATATTTAAAGCCTTAGACCTTAGATTGTAAGCTTCTTGAGGGCAGGGACTGATGTGAATGTACAATATATACATAAAGCACTGTGTAAATTGGCAGCGCTATACTGTAATAATAAAACGGGTCAGCAGGGAAGGTGACTTAGACAGGGCATGCTGAACTGTTGCATAGAAACCACTGTTCTCACAAAGAGCGGTCCTTCTCTTCCAAATGCAAAGCACAGGATAATTCACTCAGGCTGTAAGACTTTGAACAGCTTCAGTTTTGACGCATAAACTGTTTATTTGTTATTGTTTATAAAAGCCAGCAAAGATCTATACTGTTCAATAAATCTTTTTATCTAGGTACATAAAGTAATAAAAGGGGCTGTCGGACACACTTAGGGATCTATTTATCAATGTTTTCCCACAAAATTCACACACCTTTCATCAAAGATGAACACGAGTCTCCAAATGAAAGTTGTGTGAATCTTCGGTGAAAGTTGTATGACCTGTGGGTAAAAACATTGATAAGTTGGCCCCTGATGGTCCTAAGTTGGGATACATACAGTGACCCTGGTTGCATTTTCCCCTTTGAACAGCCTGCTAAAGCTTTCAAGTGGCGATGAAACATGACTTTGGTGAATCTGAACTGATATTAGGAACTTTCATTAACTTGTTTTGGGTTTCTGTACTAATTACTAAATTATGACATTTGTGAATTTCTAGAAGATCACTTGCACACGGTGACAGTTATAACTCTTGAATGAGCGAGAACTAAATGAAGGTGCTGGTCATCTCCATATGGATGTATGGTATACAACAGGGGTAATCAACCTTGGCACTCCAGCTGTGGTGAAACTACAAATCCCATCATGCCTCTGGGAATCATGCCTGTTATTGTCAGGGTCTTGCAATGTCTCGTGGGACTTGTAGTTTCACCACAGCTGGTGGGCCGAGGTTGTCTACCCCTGGTATACAAGGTGAACCACTGAGGAGAGTAATTATATTCTCCTTAGAGTGTTGTCAACATACCGAATATTTGATAGGAAAAATAACCTGAAAAAGGCACCCCCCGGTACAATGGGACTTTATGGGCGAACAAAGAATAAATAAATACGATCAAATAAATACTGTATATGTATTCTTTGTTGGCCCATAAAGTCCCATTGTACCGGGGGGTACTTGTGCCTTTTTTAGGTTCTTTTTCAATATGGATGTTAGGCACTGGAATTCTCTCCATGAATCGATACTGGAAAAGTAACAACTGCTATGTTTATAACCATTGACCAGAGTAGATTATACCAAATACCTAACTTGACACCCCCATAGTTAAAGCAATAAACTTCAAATACACCTGTCATTCATCAATGTAAGTCCAAAATGATGAAGGACAAACTCAAATTTTGAAATGAAAGTGGAACTATATCGATTGATGTAAAGATTTAAAAAAGTTTGTTCAAGGCATGCCAAGAATCTTACACATTTGCTTGTGCTCTCAATTATCTTTGCCTCTGTTTGTTCTGCAGATGCCATGGTGCCACAATAGTGATCAGTTATGACACCAGCCTTGACAGTTCAATTGCCTTGAATTTAAATGTTTTGGGAAATAGTTAAAGAAGAACTAAACCTGTTTGATTTAATGGTTTCCCAAAACAGTTGCTTCCAAGGCATGCTGTGTCACAGTTGTAGGCACTCTAAACCAAACTCTCATGCCATCAAATGACTGGTGTCATCACTAGTCACGTGTGAAGGACCATGGACCTAATGAAAGTTACGTGGGCATATATATGTATATATATATATATATATATATATATATAGATAGATAGATAGATAGATAGATAGATAGATAGATAGATAGATAGATAGATAGATATAAAGAATATATCCAGTTAATATCAGTTGGTACACCTAGATCCGTTGACTAGATTAAACCAATACAGGAAAATTTTAAGCAAAGCAAAAACCATTCACAGCAATCATGTGTCTTTGGGGAGAAGTTCCACGTGTCTCTGAGCTGCATGTGTTTCTAGGTAGACTTGGCATGTGCCGCAGGTCCGCATTGTGTCTCTGGGCAGATGTTGTCTGATCATGTGTCTCTCTATAGATATCTTTCTGATGCATTTACATCCCTCGTCCTCGTCCTCCTCCTCCTCCTCCTGGCTGTAGATCAACAAACACGCTTTACAACACTAGATTCAAGGCCATTTCTTTGGCAACTTTTGTTTCGCAGCTGCTTGTCGCTCACTTTACATAGAGACTGAGCACAATTCATCACCCATTCTATATCTTCACCTTCTGCTCCCCGAGAGTTCCCAGTTGTGTGAATGGCTATGTTTACTAAACAGCATTATTTGTTTGCCATTTCACGTGTCTGCTCCTCATAATTAATGAAATGAACCAATTTTTTATGGCTTTTACTGACAGCCAAAATCAAGCTACCTTTCCATTCATCCATGAGATGAATATTATGGGTCATTGAAGCTTGCTACAATACAAAAGGGTTTTGGATCATTAATTTCCAAACTATCCAGCAGTTGGAAGACGGGGTGTAACTACAACCGGTGCAGAAAGTGTAACCGACAGCATGGGTTCACTCCTTCCCATTATTTACCAGCAGTGCCCTGACATTACATTCTGTACAAAGTAGGACCTAGGGGTCTACTAATAAAGCAGTGAATGTGACATTCACCAAACATCCACGCCAGGTGTATCTTTCTGTTGCATACAGTTTGAATTACAATGACTGATTCGCCTGCAGTGAATGGTTGGCGAATGTCACAATTATTGCTTTGTAAATATATATATATATATATATATATATATATATATATATGTTGAAGAAAGTCAAAGCCTTTGTGTTTTCAGGAAGATTATCTAGCGCTCAATTTGCTTTTGCCAGGTTCACATTCATTTGTATAGAGGAATAAAAGCGAAGCGATGTGACATATGGGAAAGCAACAACAAAAGCAAACCAACATTGGGATCCCATTCAATCACTGCATTCCAGATCCTTTAAAGTGTTACTAAACCCAAAACAGCAAAATTTGTCTGTATATGCAGTAAAGCATGCTTGTTATACTCACTTTGGAACTTAAGGGGTTATTCCTGTGCATTGTGTAAAAAGGCTTTTTGATCCGGTCTTCTCTGATCCTCCCCTTGTTTTACTGTCCCCACCCCATCTGCTTATAGTACAGAGCCTTGGAGGCACTCTGCACATGCTCAGTTTTGGGTGTATTGCTAGAGAGTTTTTTGGGAGGGCCCATGTGATCAGCACAGGGCCAATAAGTACTGTCCAGACCGAAAAACAAGGGTCCTGCAGCCTCATAGGTCAGTCAGAGGAGAATGAAAACTCCTCCTACCATCTTTAACCAGTGCATAAAAGTCACAAGACTGATATATACGGCTGATGAGAAAAGGTATTTAGCAGTTTATATTGATAAAAATAATTGCATTTCCATGTTATGTGTACTGTAGGAGACTAGATGTCCCACTTACCCGCAGCTCCATTTCTAACCTGTGTTTCGGCACACTGCAGCTGAGACGCGATGCGTAGAAATGAATGAAATATCTCACTGTGATGTTTCAATAGGGTTTAAAAAAAAAGAGTACTCCTCTGGCCAGAACAGACGTTTCCTGCATGGTAATACGCAAACCAGTCTAAGGACTCATTCATATAAACCTTGAAGAGGGTTGAAGTGCGTTGGGTAAAAATGCAGGTATGCTAAGTTTTTCCACAATGCACTGCAATTCACCTAAATGCAACAAAGCGTGGTCGCGGGAAAAATAAATTAAAGGAGTAGTACAGCCAAAGGTCATTTGGCTGTACTTCTCCTGTGGATCACAGGAGTGCAGCTGAAGCCTGCTGTCGGCTGATGTCACAGAACCGGTCCAGGCTGGGGCAAAATCGTGACGAAAAAGTCGGGATCCGCCCACAACCCTGGAACGGCATCTGGCTCTGAGAACCACTGGGAGCCTGAGCCAGCCTCTTGCGTTCACTGGAGCCCAGCGCTCAGTAAACGCAAGGGGGGGGGGGGGTCAGAGCAGAAAGTCTGTGAACTTTCATTCTGTGAAATTTCAGTAAAAAAATAAATAAATGTGCTCTGTGTTATACCCAAACAAGGCACTACCTCCACCTACTGAGCCCAGCGGAAACAGGTCTCTATGCTAAGATTTCACTATCTGCTTTCTACATACATGTGTACACTCACCAGTGTTTCTCAACCATTTTTTAATCAACTCATCCTTTAAAATTATACACAATCTCGATGCACTCCATTCTACAATGTAGAAAATTAAACTAAACATAACTCAGCAACATCCCCATACATAGGATACCCACTGTTAGAAGTGATTTATTCTCCTAAAGCAAACATACCTTTGTACACTGGTAATGACTAGTATTCCAATGTTTCTCTTCTCCCTCAGTTTCTCATACTCACTCAGCTAATGTGACTTCAGTGCTGGTGGAGCAAATAAGGATTCTGTGCAGGAGCTTGACATTCTCCTTATCAACCGTGACGTCATTGGTTGTTGGGAGGCTGGCGGCTAGAAGGTTGTAATGTGCACAATGAAAAACCTGTGGCATTCTGTAACTAAAAGGCAGGCTTAACCCACCCGCTGGCTTGTATACAATTTTTAGGGAATTTTTAGGCATTTTGCCAAGGCCCCCCTGAAGAAACCTGAATGAACCCCAGGGGCCAGCCTTTCACTCTTCTTGCACACTAAACATATGTGTGCAGCTCCTGGCGGTCTTAGTCCAGGTAATTGGTTAGCGAAGGGCTTGGAATAGCTAGAGAATACAAAAGGGGTTATTTACTAAAACTGGAGAGTGCAAAATCTGGTGCAGTTTTGCACAGAAACCAATCAGCTATCACAGTATATTGCCAAGGCTTACTTGAACAAGCAGAAGTTAGAAGCTGATTGGTTACCATGCTCCAGCTTTAGTAAATCTCCTCCAACGTTTAGGTCCATTTTTCAGGAAGACAAGGTACTGCATTCTCGTTCTAATATTCTCAATAATTATCACATATGGCAACCAAATGGGTGCAATGTGTATGAAAGGGCATCACCATCCTCTTGAGACAAGGGCAGGATGATATCTAAATGCAATCTTGTGCCTACTTATTTCTCATTAGATATGACCTCCTCATGCTCTCACAGGAAATAATTCAAAAATACCTCCAGGGATATGCTTGGATGTCAAGGGTCATTCATTAACATTTACGAGTCAGGTAATGATTCTCAAATTCACCTCAAGTCATGTTCTGATTATGCAGACGCATTTTTCCTCCAAGGACAGGAAACCAATCTTTAGGGAACAGGGAAGCAGTTGTACAAGAGTCAAACTGTATTTAATGCCAAACCAATAAGAGCAGGAAGCCAGACGAGATCTCTCTAAAGTGAGGAGATATCCACTCTCAAGCCGGCTTTAATCAGTTAGTTAGTAACAGATTCTGCCATTCACACAAACAAGCCTCCGGGGCATTGTATTCTGACAGTGGCACCCAATGCTGTCACAATACACTGATCAGTGATAAACAAACAACTACTGTCAAGTGGAGGATCCCACACAGTGATCAAAATCTGATGGGTCCTTGCTGGGTCAGCCACATATTGATAAGTGTAGCTTCAGACAACTATCATCAGAACAGTTTTTTCTATTGACTGATTCCTCGCCCCTTGTTAAAAATATTGGATTTCCCATTACTTTCTGTACTGAAGACAATGGTCACCCGGACAAGTAGAGAGGGGCATGTCCATTCTATCTAAAACAACAACAAAAACAGTTGGCTTTACAAAAACAAAATCTATATATAGATATCTATTTAGATATATCTACATATTTATATCTATCTATATATCTATATATGTATGTGTGATTTTATATATATATATATATATATATATATATATATATATATATATATATATATATATATATATATATATATATATATATATATATATATATATACTGTATATATATATATATATGTAGCACTACCCCCCGAAGGAGCTGCTGGATATTTTCGGCGGCACGTTACCTCTACCTTCTCGCCGTCCAGGGTATTAGATGAGAGCTGAGAAAGTTCAATGTCCACACTTTGCACTTCTTTTTTTAAGATGTATTTGCTGAACTTGACAGGAAGATGAAAGAAGTGAATGAAGAGGTGGAAGGGTAACAGGTAGATAGGTTCAGGTGCATAGTTGCAATTCGGAAACACTCCTGCTTCCAGTGACACAGTTTTCGTCACCACTCTAACCAGGTTTCTCTCACTAGCCTAGCAGCCAGGGTGACACACGGAAAATGGTACAGTCTCTGCCACAGACCTTCCCACAGATGGAAACACTTTTCGGTCCAGAATCCTCTCAGTACAGGATTCAGCACCCGGATCTCTCCAGAGTAACTTCTTGTAGAACTTGAGACTGACAGGCGATCACCATCAAGCCTTTCAGTAAACGGTGCATCCTTCGATGAGGTTCAAGGCCTCTCTTGAGACACCAGCCTTGTGCTCGGTCCTCTCCAAGATAGGTCCTTCACCAAGCGGCTTCCTCCCTCAGGACGGACAGCACAGCATCACCTTCCCATGCGTAGGCCCAATCTGCCTACTGGGCCTACTCGGAAGATCACAACCCCGGACCAACGTGGTCTCGGAGCCAGGATTACAGGAACACGCACCCCCGGCCAGGAGGGCCACACACGGGGTGGTGGGACTCATGATCGACGACCCCAGTCCAGTGGCGTCTGTCCCTTAAGTACCCCTCCTTAGCATGCACAGCGGGACGATCAACCCCACTGATTGGCTTCCGAGGGAGAATACTCAAATCACCTTGACCTAGCTGCTGCCACCCTTGGCCTGGAGTAACAACTACACCCCAGGCGAACAATAGTGGTCACTCACAGCACAGCCATTACTGGAACAGAAGCCAAATTTACTCAAAATCACAAATGTCCGAGTAAACTAACTCTCAGACTTCCCTCTAATTTACAATAGCGCTGGCTCAAAAAGAGCAAGCCGCCATATATTTATATAGATCTCTCTCTCTCTCTCTCTCTCTCTCTCTCTCTCTCTCTCTCTCTCTATATATATATATATATATATATATATATATATATATATATATATATATATATATATATATATATATATATATAATAGAAAATACCACAAAATAGGTTTCCAATCTTTACCAACTCTGTATTAAAAAGTTATGATACAGTTGTATTTTTAAAAAAGACAGTAGGGAACTGAATTTATCAAGTCAAAATAAATACTTTTTTTATACATACCTGAAGTGCTTGTTGCTAGGCAGATCGTCCTAATCTGCCACTTCCTGATCCGCGGTCCATCTTCTTTCTTCTGTTCCTTGGCTGCCTCCTGTGGATTGGTGGAGCGGTGTCTTCTGGGACCTTGTGTGTGTCCCAGGAGACATCATACATTCACGTTGCGCTGCGCGGCTCGCTAATGCGCAGTAGGGAATCAGGCGGTGAAGCCGCAAGGCTTTACTTCCTGATTCCCTCACCGAGGATGGCGATTGCTCGGCTTCGGCTGCCGTCATCGAGGGATAGGTAAGTCTCCTTATTAAAAGTCAGCAGCTACTGTGTTAGTAGCTGCTGACTTTTAATATATTTTTTTTTAACTGGACCTCCGCTTTAATCATGGAATAACCTAGATTTGAAAAAAAGGATATGGTTGGACTTTACTGGTACTAAAGAGGGCAAACACATAAATGTATGAAAAAAGTTAACACAAAGTTTATTACAGGTTCAAAATCACATTAACATTCAATATCCAAGTCCCATAAGGGAACGATCTGGCTAGAAATCCAGGAAGAACTTTTTTATGTGATTTTAAGGCCTTATGCACACAGGGCGTTTTTACTGATGCTTTTAGCCGCGTCAGACTTGCCTCTTTTGTACCAGTAAAGTCCAACTACCGGTATATCCTTTTTTCAAATCCTGACATAACCTATGGATGTAATCTACGATTAGCAGCCTTATTTTGTAGTGCTACATGCAAAAATCAAACTGTGTGTATGCAATAGAACCAATCAACATGGCTAGTATAACATGATGAAGATCCTTATTTTTAAAAAGCAAGGTATTTATAGAAGAGTCCCTTTGAGGATTGCAGAATTGCGGAAATGTTGGAAACTAAAGCTCCCTATCCTTGTGTTAAAGCTTTGTGATCTGAACCTAATGTGAGGATCAGTAGTCTATCTAGCCAACTGTGATTGGACAAGGCAACCAAATTATGTTTATGGCCATCTGATTTGCAGCCAATTGCATGTCTTTTTTTTTCCAGGGAACATTTCCTCCATAAACTGGAGGCATTCTTTTTTTTAATCCAAAAATATTGATCACAGAATAAAGGAAAGCTTTTCCAACAACCATTTGAAGGGTAGCATCACGCCCGCCAGTCTAGATTGAATTTGTCTACAGGTAAGACTAGCACCAGGGGTGTCTGCTGAGTGTATAAACATGCATGCACAGCTTACATGAATGTATATATTTATCTAGCAATTGTTGAAAAGAACTATTGTTTGCATGTCAGAGCTTCCAAGCTCCATCTCATGGGGTACCTGTAGTACATTCAGCGGGGGTCTACATTATCTCTAATTTGTTTATGTTGCCTGGCTTTGATTTGCCTGTATTCAGAAATGTCAGTAAGACAATCTTCTGTCCACAGCAGGGATGCAAGAAAGAAAGCTTTTTAATGTGCTCTTGTAACATACAGGAGATCACGGCTACTCTATTAGAAAACACAAAATCCAGCATACTCCATTAAGAAGGATTAATTCATCTATTAAATGGACATCACAGACACATTTTTTTATTTTCAATAAAATGGGAAAGAGTCAGAACATCATTAAGGTTTTATTCTTTGCATGCACGGCAATAAAAACCAGACAGGGGTTTTAACCCTTTTGTACTTTACCCAAGACATTGGAGGGGAGTGGTATTTGTTGGCAAAGGGCTGGCAAGAGCTATAGACTACTAAGGGAGTTATATACTAAAACTGGAGAGTCCAAAATCTGGTGCAGCTGTGCATAGAAACCAATCAGCTTCCAGGTTTAAGGCTGGGTTCACACTACTACACTACTTTCATCCTACTTTGCTCTGTGTTCAATGTTTCCCTATGAGAGTGTCTTGTAGCGTCCTACACAAGTCGGTCCGACTTTGAAAATGCTCCCTGTACTACTTTTGGTCCTACATTGATCCTACTTCAGGCCCATTGAATATCATTGAAGTCGGACCAAAGTAGTATCCTGTTCATGAAAGTAGGATGGATGTAGGACCAATGTAGGATAAATGTAGGACCAATGTAGCAGAGAAAAGTAGGATGAAAGTAGTGTAGTAGTGTGAACCCAGCCTAATTGTCAAAGCTTAATTGAACAAGCTGAAGTTAGAAGTTGATTGGCTTTCATGCACAACTGCACCAGATTCTGAGCGCTCCAGTTTTAATAAGTCTCTCCCATAGCTCCCAACTGTCCCTGATTTCAAGGGACTGTCCCTGGTTTGGAACAAAGTCCCTATGTCCCTCTTTCCTCCTCATTTGTCCCTCATTTTGGTCTGATCTAGATATGTAATGCAATGTTTATCTTACAAAAGTGTTTCCCAGTGCTAAACAATTCATCCAATTTCTAAATTGTCGTATTTGTAGATTTTGTAGCCAGTATAAAGGAATAGTAGTGGTTAAAAAAAGCACTTGTGGGTTTAACTAATCTTTTTTTAGTATAATTCTTCTTTAAGAGGGTGTGGCAGGGTGTGTGTCCTGTGCCTTTATACTTTTGCTGTCCCTCGTTCCCATCTCAAAAAGTTGGGAGGTATGCTCTACCCCTGCAAAACTTTTTATTTTGAATAGTTCATTCATAATGCCCTGTACACACGACAGTTTTTTCCGACTGAATTCCGTTCAAGCTGTTTTGCATACACACGGACACACCAAATTCCGACCATCAAAAATGCGGTGACGTACAACACTATGACGAGCCACACGGTCAGAATATTCGATGAAAAAATTCCGTCTGACTTTTTCCATAGGAAATTCCGATCGTGTGTATGAGGCATAAGGAAGGCTTATTACTCCTGTCAGTTTTTTGCCATCTCATTGGGGTGATTTCACTTCACTTCCTGTCCTATAGCCAAAACAGGAAGTGGAAGTTTTGGAAAATGAGGGAAATCTCTTGGGGCCCCCCAGTGTCCCCATTGGAAGATTTCACCTCTATTAAGCCCCGTACACAACCGGTTTTCCTGCCAGGAAAACTGCCAATAATAGAGCTTTTGGCCGGGAAAACCGGACGTGGGTATCCTTACTCACAGTTTTCCAGACAGGAAAACAGCCGGGAATTCCGGCGGGAAAATAGAAAACCTGCTCTCTATTTTCCCGTTGGGATTGCCAGCGTGCTGCAAGGCAGTGCCGATGGAGCATACACACGGCCGGAATTTTCCCGGCCAAAGCTCTCATGGCAGTTTTCCTGCCGGGTTCTCGACTTTCCCCTCATTTTTCCTGGTGGACTTTTTACCGCCGGGAAAACCGAGCATGTGTACAGGGCTTGACTGTTCTGATGTCAATCCAAAATTCGGGACTCTTTTATTTTTTTACTTTTAATGATAGCGGTAAGCAGGACAAGGGTGAATCTCCCTAACAGGGACACAGACAGCAATAAAAACAGACAGGTGTTCTAATCCCTCTAATCCCTCTGCACTCTATCCAAAACAAATCATATCAGAATTTTCCCCCAAAAAAATGAACAGACTAGGTCTAGCCCTACATGTAAATGGGCGCTATGATGCAGTTCACATGGGTGGCTGAAGGATGGTAAAAACAGGCGGTTAATCTGCATTTTTACTACCCTACGATCGCCCATCTGCTGCTTGATCTGTTTACATTACCATGGCTGTGATGTAGCAATTTTAACTCGGCTTGTTGAATTTGGCAGACGGTGCCGCTTGCTAAACTCATCCAATTGGGACCATGCTGCAACCATGTGCCCAATGTACAATACGCCTTGGGATGAAAAAAATAAGTTATTCGAGTGAGGCTGATGACGCACGTGTGATTTTTCACAGTGATTAATCGCTGCCACAAATCGCTAATGCCAACGATTAACAGCGATCCATAGCAAAGATTTAATCTTTAGAATTGCTGCCCATTTGCTACGGCATGTGTTATGCTACCCTTCAGTGATTTGTAGCTATGCACAGCAATTGTACCACAGAGCCAAAACGCTGATGAATCTCAATCCACAAATCGCTGTAAAAACATCACTGTTAGCAATCCCAGAAGATCATTATGATTAGAGAATAGATAATGTAACAAAACTGGATGTGGGTGGGGTAATCCCTGAAAAAAAAAAATCACCAAATGTTATTAGTACCATCTAACCACTTGCCTACTGGGCATTTTTACCCTCTTCCTGACCAGGCCAATTTTCAGATTTCAGCACTGTTACAGTTTGAATGACAATTACGTGGTCATGTAACACTGTACCCAAACCAAATTGTTATCATTTTTCTCACACAAATATAGATTTCTTTTGGTGGTATTAATTCACCACTGTTTTTTTTTTTTGTTTTTTGTTTTTTGCTAAATAATTGAATAAAGACCAAAGTTTTGGAAGGAAAAAAATTTGCAAACAAGTAATTTTTCTCGTTCACTGCTGTGCTCTGATGCAGCTGCACTGCTGGGCACTGATAGGCTGCACTGGTGGGTAATGATGAGGAGGCATTGATAGTTGGCGCTGATGGGCATTGATAGGGGGCACTGATAGGTGGCACAGCTAGGCAGCACTGATAGGTGACATTAATGAGGAGGCCCTGATGGGCATTGACTGGCAGCACTGATGGGCATTGATTGGTAGCACTGGTGGGCACAGATTGGCAGCACTGGTTGGCACAGATTGGCAGCACTGGTGGGCACTGTAGAGACTGCACTGATAATCAGGACACTGATAATCAGTGGCAATGTCCCTTTTACAAAAAAACGTTACCGGCTCTCTTCTTCTCTCCTCATGCTGTCAGTGTGAGGAAAGGAGTGCCGATAACCAGCTTCTATTTACATCTGTGATCAGTTGTGATTGGACACAGCTGATCACGTGGTAAAGAGCCGCTGATTGGCTCTTTACCTCAATCTGTAATCAGCAGTGTCCTCCAGACACTGTGATGACAGAGTGCGTCACCCGCACCCTGCAGTCGGCATGTGCGATTATGCGATTACATGACGGCCTCACAGAAATCACCGGCTGCGCTGTAGCCGTCATTTGGCTATAGCGCGGTCGGCAAGTGTTTAATTTGTTTTTATTTTGGGGTTTAATTACACTTTAGGCCTCATGCACACTGGGCGTTTTTACAACTACTGTTTTGGGCGTCACGCAATTTTTTTTTCTACAGCCATTAAACTCCCCAGCTTGTTATCCTATGTGTCCATGCACATGGGGTATTTTTCAGGCTAGAAAAAAAGACCAGAACTGCTGTGTTTGAAGAGCTAAAAATGCTATAATGCTGAAAAACTTAGCAAAACTCGGTTATCCAGCATTTATGAGTGTTCAAACTTTCGTGGGAGTATAGTTTTGCATTCTACAGCTAATGCTACTTGCGTTTTTATAACAGCCAGTGTGCATGAGGCCTTAAATGGATTCTAATGGCAACAGTTTTTTCATTAAAGTATGGCTCGTGCTGCTCTCAGTGTTTTCTGTCAGACCAGGGACGGAAGGAGCGGTGCTGCAAATGGGATAGCAATTGGGATAGCGCTGGATTTTAAAAGGAGGTATATAGCCTGAATAAAAAAATGTAATAAACATTATGAAATAATGAAATAAATCAACAACACTTAATCATGAACAACTAACATGCTAAATGGTAAAGTTGTCATTTTTTAAATAATATTAAATGCTACAGAACAAAGTCCATTATGTTATATGAATTGCCCTTCCTTTATACAGCTCCCATTACTTACTCCTACACTTTAATTATAACCAGCAGTGAGCTGTCTCTCTGCATGTATTTATTCAATGTGATGTAAATTTCTATACATTACAAAAGTAACTAAGAACCAAAACGGGAGTACAAAAGAAAAAAAAAATCTTGCTGCTATCATTATCTTTGTTTATATAAAACACAAAACAGACACAGGATTTTAGGCAGATTGCCACATGGCTTTCAACACAAACATTTGTCATTATGAACAGAAAAATCCCTATCATGGTAAAAAAAAAAATGGATATAATATGTTAACACATAACAAAACAATAATATTTATTCAGCCCTTTTTATTTAATTTTTTTCTAAAACTCTCAAATTGATGTTTTTTGAGGGGGTGGTCTATTTTTTGGTATAATGAGTTTAAATATTTATTTTGTTGTTCTTTGTATTTATGTTTTTTTTCCCCCTATGTGCAGTTAATTATTATTATGTAGTGTTGCTTTCATTTTTATTTTTTACCCTTTTTTTAATCACTTCCTCCAAAAATGCAAAAAAATAAAGTTAATGAGTCATTTTCTGGCTCAAATATGGGATCAGGATAGTTAAAAGGAGCTTTTGTGTTTCACAAAAGTTTGATTAAGCTTTGAGATAGTATACAGCGAACATCTTCATAAGACATGAGTATAAAAATATATCAAACAAAAAGACGGCGTGAGGAGTACCCAACACCATTACGATTCAACTACAAAAACAAATAAATAAAAGGAGCTTTTGAAGTCTGTTACACTCTTAAATATCACAAATAATTTGTGACCCAATAGCAAAACATATAAATTCATCAAAAAGCAGTGGTAAATCTTAAAATAGTTCAATATATGTGAGTAATCCACTTATAAATGTGAAGACAATATATAAATATACAAAAAAACATTTTCCAATTTCCAGTGTAAATAAAAGAAGTGAAAAATGGTGGGGAAAAAAACTTGTTAAAAAGTCCAAAAGGATGTGAGAAAACCATATAAAAATGGTCAAATATTCGCATTAAAGTGGAGGTTCACCCTATAAAAAATTTCTAACACTACATCCAGCACCGTGCTGCATATAAAATGACACTGACCTTTATTTATTTTTTGCCGTAGATATCGTTTAGCCATGGAATTCACCGCGGCTTCCGGGTAGGGAATCCCGCGGGAGTGGGTGTTCCTATTGTCATGCCAATTGATTGACATGCTAAACGACGGCGCACACATCACGTCACGACTTCCCGAAAGAAGCTCGGGTCGGCTCGGCTCTATTCGGCGCCAGTGCCATGACACGATGACTAATGGTACTAAATATTACATATCTAATCTGGGCGGTAACAGTAAAAACTACAAATAGCGAGTGTAAAAGACTAGTTTACAAAGCATGTTAGATTTGCCGTACCGACCTCCAGACTCAAGTTGGTGGGCGTGCATTTGTGATGATATAATGATTTAGCCACACCCAACACGTTTCGTCAAAGAAATGACGTCGTCAGAGGATCAGCCACTCTTAAATACCACCATCTTAATTGACTCAAATTCATTTAGCCAAAATATTTAAATTTTACTGAAATCTCTCAACTTTTACTGCTATTTAGAAACATAGGAGTGGCTGCAAACATTTTACAAACAGGCAGCAGACTTTGTAACTTTTTCTTTTTTTGATCAATGTGTCCCCTTAACCTCTTTGATATTTTGCATCTTAATTTTTCAGCTTAACTGGAATTTTCACAAGCAATTGAACTGATTATTGCTTGAGATCATTAGGAAGCACATAAGCAAATTCAGAGGGAAATGTTGAGGCAGCAGCTGCCAAACAGGTCCAGCATGCTGAGTCATATCCACAAGGTCCAATCGGAAAATAACATTTAGAAGGAACATTACACTTGTATTTTTTTGCAATCATTAACAAAAGACCTCTTATTTTCTCTGATTTTGTCTTTGAAAGTGGTTATCTGTTCGATACGAGCAAAAGGATTCCTGTTAATAATGTCAGAACTCAGAATTCAGAACTGTCATGTGCACATTTCTGGGCTAATTTAATAAAGGAGTTGAAAATCTTCACACTGCTTTTCACATGACTGGATAACTGTTGAGTAAAGACAATCTGCTCCTTAGTAAACCAACCTCTTCCTATGGTATTTCACAGATCAGGGGTCTCCAAACCTTCCAAAGAAAGAAACAAAGTTTACTGCCCAGTGTAAGTAAACAATGCCCAATCTTTGGTATTAGGGGGAGAAATAGTTGGTGTCAGTGGGAGTAATAGTGCCCAATTTGTGTTGTCAGTGGCAGGAATTATGCCCCATTTTTGGTGTCAGTGGCAGGAATAATGCCTCAAGGTCTGGATAAAGGCAAGCAAATGGCCGCATCTGGCCCCAGGGCCACAGTTTGGAGACCACTGTCATCGAATTTATTTATCCATCTCAGTTTTTATGCTTGGGCTCCAGAACAATGAAGCCCTGTACACACAACTGGCTTTTCTGCCAGGAAAACTGCAAAGAAAGCTTTTGGCCGGGAAAACCGGACGTGTGTATGCTTCCTCGCAGTTTTTCCGACAGGAAAACTGCCGGGAATCCCGGCGGGAAAATAGAGAACCTGCTCTCTATTTTCCCGCCGGGATTCCTGGCGGTTTTAAACCCGGCAGTTTTCCTATGGGGAAACACTGCGAGGGACCATACACACGGCCGGGATTCCCGGCCTAAGCTCTCCCCTCAGTTTTAATGACGGGAAAACTTCTCTTGTGTACACAGGGAAAGTTACCGAGCAGGTTCTCGGTTTTCCCGTCGGGATTCCTAGCGGACTTTATACCGCCGGGAATCCTGGTCGTGTGTACAGGGCTTTAGTCCACAAAATGCTGTGCATTATGCCTCATTCAGCTTTGAAAAGCCGATTTACAGGCGTTTGATGTTTTTTGGGGGGTTTCTTGCCTCTAATCTTCCCTCCATGTTAGCCTGTGTGCCTATGCACACATAGATGTTTAATAGAGTTTACAAACAGAAAATAAACATTAGTTGCGCATTCAGGAGAGGAGCGTTTTGGTTAAAAAAAACTAACAATATGTGTCTAAACATGCCTAGCACTAGGCGCATCTAGGCACATTTTTGAAGCCATTTTCCTTGCAGCAGGAGAAAAGGGTTTACATGGGCCCCAGTGTGCATGTATCCTTAAGTCATCAAAACAATAAGAGGGACTTGTATGTTCAGTGGAAATATGAGCTATATCTATATGCAAAGGCTACTGTTCTATCCATTTATACAATAAATAGCATTATTTCTAACCCTTCTTCATATTAAAGTGAAGACTTGTTGAGACTTGCGCTGGCAACCCTCTACCTGCAAAGCCACTCATTGGGAAGATCAGTGTAATACTGTTTCTCCTCCCCCAGCTCTCCAAGCCCCTTATGCAGCCAAGAACGAAGATTATGTGAGTAAAAAAGGACCAAAAAAGTAAAAAAAAAGTATTCATACCCCTTGAAATCTTCCACATTTTGTCATGCTACAACCAAAAACTTAAATGTATTTTATTGGGATTTTATATGATCAACCAACACAAAGTGGCACATAATTGTGAAGTGGAAAGAAAATGATAAATGGTTTTAAATTTTATTTACAAAAAAATATGTGAAAATGTGGTGTGCATTTGTATTCAGCCCCCCTGAGTCAATACTTTGTAGAACCACCTTTCACTGCAATTACAGCTGCAAGTCTTTTTGGGGATGTCTCTACCAGCTTTGCACATCTAGAGAGTTACATTTTTGCCCATTCTTCTTTGAAAATTAGCTCAAGCTCTGTCAGAATGGATATAGAGTTTCTGTGAACAGCAATTTTTAAGTCTTGCCACAGATTCTCAATTGGATTTAGGTCTGGACTTCGACTGGGCCATTCTAACACATGAATATGCTTTGATCTAAGCCATTTCATTGTAGCTCTGGCTGTATGTTTAGGGTCGTTTTCCTGCTGGAAGGTGAACCTCCATCCCAGTCTCAAGTCTAAGGCCTCGTACACACGACCGAGTTTCTCGGCAAAAACCAGCAAGAAACTTGCTGGGAGATATTTTTTTGCCGAGGAAACCGGTCGTGTGTACATTTTCGTCGAGGAAACTGTCGAGAAACTCGACGAGCCAAAAAGAAAGGATGTTCTCTATTTCCTTGACAGGAATGGAGAAAATTGGCTTGTCGAGTTTCTCAACGGCTTCACAAGGAACTCGACGAGCAAAACGATGTGTTTCGCCTGTCGAGTTTCTCGGTCGTGTGTACGAGGCCTTACAGGTTTTCTTCTAAAATGACCCTGTATTTGGCTCCATCCATCTTCCCATAAACTCTGACCATCTTCCCTGTCCCTGCTGAAGAAAAGCATCCCCACAACATGATGCTACCACCACCATGTTTCACGGTGGGGATGGTATGTTCAGGGTGATGTGCAGTGTTAGTTTTCCACCACACATAGTGTTTTGATTTTAGGCCAAGATGTTAAAAGTTTGTCTTATCTGACCAGGGCACCTGCTTCCACATGTTTGCTGTGTCCCCAACATGGCTTCTCGCAAACTGCAAACAAGACTTCTTATGGCTTTCTTATGACACTCTTCCATAAAGGCCAGATTTGTGGAGTGCATGACTAATAGAAGTCCTGTGGACAGATTCTTCCACCTGTGCTGTGGATCTCTGCAGCTCCTCCAGAGTTACCATGGGCCTCTTGGCTGCTTCTCTGATTAATGCTCTTCTTGCCCAGCCTATCAGTTTAGGTGGACAGCAATGTCTTGGTAAGTTTGATTTGAACGGTGCTCCATGAGATGCTTAAAGCTTGGGATATTTTTTATAACCTAACACTGCTTTAAACTTCTCCACAACTTATCTCTGACCTGTCTGGTGTGTTCCTTGGCCTTCATGATGCTGTTTGTTCACTAAGATTCTCTAACAAACCTCTGAGGGCTTCACAGAACAGCTATATTTATACTGAGATTAAATTACACACAGGTGAACTCTATTTACTAATTAGGTGACTTCTGAAGGAAATTGGTTCCCTTAGATTTTAGTTAGGGGTATCAGAGTAAGGGGGTTCTGAATACAAATGCACAACACATTTTTCACATATTTATTTGTAAAAGATTTTGAAAACCATTTATCATTTTCCTTCCACTTCACAATGATGTGCCACTTTGTGTTGGTCTATGTTAAGGACGTTTGTAAGTTCTGTATATAATTGTATTCTATTTTGTATGTATTGCACACTGTCCTCACTATGCACACGGCACTAATAAGGTTTTCAGTACATGTTTGCACTCTTTCGAGTCCCGATTAGAATTAGTCTGCCTATGTTACGCCCCTTGTTACCATAAATGTACAATTGTAATATTATTGTGATACCTACGAAATCACGTGTATAAAAAACCTTCAATTACGTCATAATAGGGCAGAACAGTTATTTGGAAAGATGCTTAGCGTATCTTTTGTGTCTGTTCCCTACTGCAGAAGATATTATTAATTTGGGACCACTAATCAATATGAGGATAGGAGTTGCCTATCTATAAAATGTCCAGGTCAGTCTATCACATAAAATTTACGTTTTTGGTTGTAACATGACAAAATGTGGAAAATTTCAACGGGTATGAATACTTTTTCAAGGGATTTCAAGGCACTGTAAATACACACACACACACACTTTTTTAGCCTTTCATTTGTGTTTTAACCTGAATGGGTTATTTAACAAGGTAAAGCCTCGTACACACGTCCGAGAAACTCGACGGGCGAAACACATCGTTTTGCTCGTCGAGTTCCTTGTGAAGCCGCCGAGGATCTCGGTGAGCCAAATTTTCCCATTGCCGTCGAGGAAAAAGAAGACATGCTTTCTTTTTGGCCCGACGAGATCCTCGGCGGTTTCCTCGTTGAAAAGTGTACACACGACTGGTTTCCTCTGCAAAAAAAAAAAACAGCAAGCTTCTTGCTGGTTTTTGCCAAGAAACTCGGCCGTGTGTACGAGGCCTGAGGGTTCACTTTAGGGAATGCAGTACATATATTTTTAAAAGGAAAAGCCATATTCTACTTAAAATATCTTTTTATGCTAAGAAAAGGAAGGTAAAGCAACTAATCTGTCTAAAATAACCAAGACTGTCACAGAATACTGAAATTAAGAAGATCCGACTTAAAAGGCATAGACTAAGGCCGCGTACACGCGATCGGTTAAACCGATGAGAGAGGTCTGCTGGACCGTTTTCATCGGTCCAAACCGATCGTGTGTGGGCGCCATCGGTTATTTATCCATCGGTTAAAAAATAGCCAACTTGTTTTAAATTCAACCGATGGATTCCTAACCGATAGAAAAAAAAAAACGATCGTTAGTAGACACAACCATCGGTTAAAAATTGACGCATGCTCAGAATCAAGTCGACGCATGCTTGGAAGCATTGAACTTCGTTTTTTTTCAGCACGTCGTGTGTTTTACGTCACCGTGTTCTGACACAATCGTTTTTTTAAACACCGATGGTGTGTAGGCACGACTGACCATCAGTCAGCTTCATCGGTTAACCAATGAAAACGGTCCATCAGACTGTTTTCATCGGATGGACCGATCGTGTGTACAGGGCTTTAGTGTGGTGTGTTGTCTTTCTGGCATACTACGTCTATTTGTAATTTCCCTTCTGTCTTCCATACCTAATCCCCAATCTCATCCAGCTTTCCCTTTTTCACACCACTACGGCATGACCCAACGTAAGCAAGCAGTGTTAGGGCCAGCTCATGCGAAGAAAACCAATCCATTTATCATAATCCCATCAGAAAGGACACCGAATATAAGGCAGACACATGGCAGGGGAAAGATTAGCAGAGGGCTGGGCTGGAGGTACACATAGAAAGAGGAGTCACATACCAAAACTGCTACTTACTATACAAAGGAAGAATTAAAAGAAGAAAAGAAAGGGCTGAAAGGGATCTGATACAAAAGGGAAGCAACGGAGGAAAACAGATGTGGGGAGGGGACACTAACCTACGTATTAGCAGAATTGTCACACGTAAAGACAGAGGACCGCAATCAAAAGAGCCCCCCGAAATACTAAATCCCCTCCGCTCTATTCAGGCCAGTGAGTGGTTGCTTGGGAAAGGGCTTTGGTTTGGTATGAAGGGTATTGTAGTTGGTTGGTATTCATGACCCTGGATTAAGGATTAAGACTAAATAGGTGGAAAAATGTTTCTTTGGCATTGGCTTGAGTGTTTCCTCTGCAGCCACATATGTCTTATTATTTCTAAATCTAATAAAAATACCATATTCTATTGGAAATGAAAATATTATTTGCAAAAGCAAAGTTTAAAGATAAATAGATCACGTTCAAATCTATCCATGTTTGCTTTTTTCCGTTTTTGTTTTTTAACATGTATTGTAGCAGGTTTTCATTATTCTATTTAGCATTGCATTATTCTATTAAGCATCTATTGAGAAATTGCACAAACCTAATTGCCTAAAACAAATGCCTAATTTTTCAAATCGCAGAGCAATGCAACATAGAGATCTGAACAGCCTCATTGAATAACATTGCTTCTTATGACACATGCGTTGTTTTGCTTTACAATGCACGTATTAAAATGTGTAAAAAGGTGTGAGCTGGGCCCTAATGTGAGTTAAAATAAATGATATTACAATAGCTATTAAAGCCCATTTTCAACTATTTTTTTACTTTTCGTTTTTACCAAAAAATGGGTGGTGTGGATGACTTTTGTCAGGTATTTATCGCTATCTGTGAACCCATTAGGAGGATTTCCCTGTGAGGCCCCATACACACGACCGAGTTTCTCGGCAGAATTCAGCCAGAAACTCGGTCGGAGCCGTATTCTGCCGAGAAACCCGGCCGTGTGTACACTTTCGGCCGAGGAAGCCGACGAGTTCCTCGTCGAGCCAAATAGAGAACATGTTCTCTATTTCCTCGTTGTTCAATGAGGAAAGTTGGCTCGCCGAGAACCTCGGCGGCTTCACACAGAACTCGATGAGCAAAATGATGAGTTTTGGCCGTCGAGTTCCTCGGACGTGTGTACGGGGCCTGACAGCACAATGAGAAATAAGGGAAGAATGACTCCAGCAGCGATGTAGATATTTGAGAAATATTCTAAAAACTTTACTCATATGCAACATGTGTCAACACATGGCAACAGACCTCTTTGGAAATCAGAGTAGTGATTTGATTTGGCCAAGAGTTCTGATGGAAGTGAATACTGAAATGTATGATAGAAATTATCCTACTGCATTTAAAATACAACAGCACTCATATACTAGCTCTCCTTACTCCTATAATGTCTACTAGAGATGCACTAAAGCAAGTCTCAATGGAAATGATGATAAAATTAATAAAATTCAAAACACTAACAAGAACATACAAAGCCATTCACGATTCCCCCGAGCTACATCACCAATCTTATCTCCAAATAGCACCCAAACCATCCTCTCCGCTCCTACCAAGACCTTCTGCTCTCTAGCTCCCTTGTCTCTTCCTCCCATGCTCATCTCCAGGACTTCTTCAGAGCCTCTCTCATCCTCTGGAACTCACTACTTCAATCTGTCTGGCTATCTCCTAATCTGCCCACTTTTAGGCGATCCCTAAAAACTCATCTCTTCTGGGTGGCCTATCCTGCCTCCAGCTAACAACCGAATCTTCTACTCCCCTCATCAGTTCCTCCCTTACCGTCCCTACCTTTGTTTCACCAGCCTCTCCCTCTAAGATTGTAAGCTTGCAGGAGCAGGGCTCCTCAAACCCTGTTGTTTTTAATTGAACTGATGGTGTAGTGTCCCCCTACATTGTAAAGTGCTGCGCAAACTGTTGGCGCTATATAAATCCTATATAATAATAATAAAAGCTCAGTGGCTGAGAGGCCCCCCTGCTGCAGCATCCGCAGCATAACTGTGCTGTCTCTGAGGCCAATTAGGCTAGCCTTATGCCATAGGTGTGCGCAGCCTATGGCATTAGGGTGTGCACACCAAAGCTCAAACACACATGCGTGTGTAATATACCGTTTATGGCCGTGGGCAAGTCAGTAGGGCTTTGTCAGCAGGGCAGAGATTGGTGTCAGTGTCTTTATTTGTATTATTATTATTATTTTTTTACAATTTTATTTTTATTATTGTTTTTTAAATATATATATATATATATATATATATATATATATATATATATATATATATATATATATATATATTTAGGAGCCCTGTTGGGGGGCTTTGGTGAAATATCAGAGGTCTAAACAGACCCCTGATGTCTAACATTTGAGACAGAGAAAGGGACTGAGGACAGAGATTCCCCAGTCCCTTTCTCTGCAGCCAGGCAGCAGGGGGAATCTGCACAGTACAGGGTGATTAGGGTGTGCCCAGGCACACCCTACACCCTATGTGCGCACGCCTATGCCTTATGTATAGACGCAGACACTCATCCTAATATGATAGGCATGCAGGTGTGGGTAAGCGGCTCATCTGCACCCACATGCCCGTCACATACAGGGCTGCTGCTAGAAATCACAGGGCCCCGTACAACCTACCTGGTGGGGCCCCCACCAATATATCAATATTTTCAATAAAAATACAGAAAAATCATTATTAGCGGACACAAACATAATAGAGAACCTGTGTAAATTAACCCTTTTTTAATCGTTTTTTATTTTATTTTAAAAATGTATAATTTAAAATGAATGTTTACAATTATTTTTTTTAACAGGACAGGGAAGCCAACAGTGCCATGGGAGGAGGGGGGGGGTGCAGCACAG
Organism: Rana temporaria; assembly: GCF_905171775.1. Lineage (NCBI taxonomy): Eukaryota > Metazoa > Chordata > Amphibia > Anura > Ranidae > Rana > Rana temporaria. The sequence continues at coordinate 109,071,970 of NC_053492.1, forward strand.
TGAGGGGGGGGTGCACATGGGGGGGATCAGAAGTAGGCAGAACAAAGAGGGGGATCGGTGCTGGGGAAGAGGAACGATGCCCTGTGTCTCTCCCTGCAACAGCTGAAAGCCAGCAGGAGGGAAAGAAACCAACTTTCAGCAGCTGCAGGGGAACGCACAGGGCACCTTTCTGTAATTGCACCTCTGCCCGACCAGACCCATTCCTCCTGCTGTTTGGGCCCCCCTACAGGAGGACTGGTGGTCTCCCCCTATCAGCGGCCCTGATCACATATGAATGAGCAGCTGTGTCCGTGCAGCCACTGCCCCGCATAGACTTAAATAAGCACCCGGCAGTTCAAGCCACATAAACCAATGACCCATTCATGGTGTGCAGTGCCGTGTGACGAGGTCTTACAATTGCAGAGCTGGGGGTACTACCGAGCAGGTGATCTGCTGAACGAGGGGACTAATAAACTGGGGAACAGCCGAACGAGGGGACTAATAAACTGGGGAACAGCTGAACGAGGGGACTAATAAACTGGGGAACAGCTGAACGAGGGGACTAATAAACTGGGGAACAGCTGAACGAGGGGACTAATAAGCTGGAGATCTGCTGAATAACGGTACAGATGACCTGTGGATCTAATGAACAGGGGTACCAAGGAGCTGGGGATTGGCTGAGTGAGGGTACTACTGAGCTGGGGTTCTACTGGGCCCCTTTAAAACTAATTTAAATTTAACACACACAGGACATAGGCCAAGCTTCAAAAAAGCTTCAACAAAGCATCACTGAAGAATCAAAAACACAGCAAAAAAGCATGTTGAAGCGGTAGGCTCTTTAATGTGTGTTCAAGTTGAAAAATGAGCCCTAATAGTCCTGCTTCAGGATAGTAACATAGGGCCAGATTCACGTAGAAATGGGCTACGCTGCGGCCGCGTAACCTATCCCATTTACGCCGCAAGTTTTCAGCGTAAGTGCTTGATTCACAAAGCACTTGCCTGTAAACTTGCGGCGGTGTAACGTAAATCCGCCCGGCGCAAGCCCGCCAAATTCAAATGGGGCGGGGACCATTTAAATTAGGCGCGTTCCCGCGCCGAACGTACTGCGCAAGCTCCGTCCCTAAAATTTCCCGACATGCATTGCGCTAAATGACGTCGCAAGGACGTCATTGGTTTCGACATTAACGTAAATGGCTTCCAGCGCCATTCACGGGCGACTTACACAAACGACGTGAAATTTAAAAATTTTACGCGGGAACGACGGCCATACTTAACATTGGTTAGACCACCTAGAGGGCATGCTTAGTTTTACGCGACGTATCTCTACGGAAACGACGTAAATTTAGAGCGACGGGCAAAGCGGACATTCGTGAATCGGCGTAACTAGTCATTTGCATATTCTACGCCGACCGCAATGGAATCGCCACCTAGCTGCCCACCTAGAATTGCAGCCTAAGATCCGACGGTGTTAGTCACTTACACCTGTCGGATATTAGGGCTATCTATGCGAAACCTGATTCTATGAATCAGGCACATAGATACAACAATCGTATCTCTTTTGTGAATCTGGCTCATAGGACCTTTCATGGTTCGTATGTCTGAACAGTGTATGCATCTAGATTGGCATCCTTTTTGCTTCACTACAGAATGATTCAGCAACAGACATGCAGCTAGTGAAGTCAGGACTGAAAACATGTTCCAGGGTAGTGTCTCACAAGCCAGTGAATGAAGGATGAGGATGACAACCCCTGATCTTGCACCTCAGCATATTCCACCTTTCTACTACGACAGCTTCCTTATAACTGTTTGATTTGTCGGCCTCGGAAGGTTCTTCTGCCATGTTAATCTGGCGACTCTCTGATCAGCATGTATGATAGAACCAAAGAAGAAAGATAAATCATCAGATGGGTAAAAGGAGCTGACATATCAGAAGATGAATGAGGAAGGTGAAGAGGCGGAACGAGTGGGAGAATGAACACAGCGGCAGATAGAAAATGGAATAAGAAGAAATGAGGGCAATATGGGATGAATAACTATGACAAGTCTGCTTCCTGTTAAACACATGAATTAAAACCTGGCTGCAAACACAGGAAAAGATACGACTGTAATCTATTCCACAGTCATCTGAATGGCGGAGACATACTCCTGTAACATCCGGGAGCCCACCGCTGTGTTCGTGTGTGCAAACCCAAATGCGCCAGCTCTGTCTTGTCACTTCTCCAAACTGTTTAGAACACATATCCGCCAGGACATTTACTTGAAGAAAAACGTTCAGTATAATTTTTTTTAGCAATATTTTCCTGAAAGATTTAAAAAAAAGATGTTTCCATAAATTGATTAGTGTATTCCATACAGAGATCTGCAAATGCTCCCTCTAGTGGTCATCTGTATATCAGGCACTTAGGCTGCATTCACACCCAAGCCTATTGTTTTCAGGCCGAAAGTCACATGTTTTTACAGCGATTTTGCACAGGTCAAACGGTCGTTTTTTAAACTTTCCATCTATTAAATCCTCTGCCCTTGTTGTTTTAACTTTGGATAATAAAACATTTTTTTCTGCCAGTAAATACCTTATACAGCCCACTTCCTCTTTCTTGTCTGGTAATAAGCCTAGGCTGATGACATCACACACTGCTCTCTCTCTCTCACTCTCGTGCTAGTTTTCCAGGAAGGGAGGGGGGGGTGAATCATAAGAGGGCCAATGAGAGCTGCAGAGCTGGATGCGTGCCTCTGCATGTCTATGTAAATTCAGGAAGTGAACAGGCAGCAGCTTCAGCTGCCCACAGTTAAAATGGATGCAGCCAGACTCAGCGGAGGGAGATTTCTGAAGCATATTTGGCAAGTACAGAATCACAGTATATATAAAAGAATATGCAAAGTGGTTGGAGGGAAGCTTCAGAATGGCAAAGATGTTTTTATTACAAATTATGTGAGCAGACTGCAATTCCCCTTTAAACGAAGGACTGTAAAAAAGACTATCGCTTCCCTTTAAAAATTCCCCCCCACTAAAATTCAATCTTGCCTAAGCGTGTATGGTATTACCCGTGGATAGGACTGGCATACCGCCCAACTTTTTGAGATGGGAATGAGGGACACCTATCAGCAAAAGTATGCAGGCATAGGACACACCCCTTGTCACGCCCCCTTAAAGGAGAATTGTACAAAAAACAAGATTGGTTAAACCCACAAGTGCTTTTTTTTATACCACTACTATTCCTTTATATTGGCTTTTGGAATTGACAAATGCAGCAATTTAGAAATCAGGTGAAAGGTTTTTTGATAGATAAAAAGTGCATTTTATATACAACTATGTAGATCAGACCAAAATAAGGGACGAATGAGGAGGAAAGAGAGACAGAGGGACATTGCTCCAAATCAGGGACAGTCCCTTAAAATCAGGGACAGTTGGGAGCTATGGGTTGGGGCAGTGTGTTGGGGGGGGGGGGGGTCTGATGTCAGTCTTATTTCAGGGGAAGCAATGGAGTTGATTTACTAAAGGCATATAGTCTGTGCAATCTACAAGTGTAGGTGCTCTAGAGCAGTGTTTATCAACTCCAGTCCTCAAGGCGCCCCAACAGGTCATGTTTTCAGGCTTTCCATTATTTTGCACAGGTGATTTGATCAGTTTCACTGCCTTAGTAATTACCACAACTGTTTCAGCTGAGGGAAATCCTGAAAACATGACCTGTTGGTGGCGCCTTGAGGACTGGAGTTGAGAAACACTGCTCTAGAGTTTTAGTAAACAAGGGGAAGCTCTGCTGACCACATTTTTTCCATTTTCCTTGCATGTGGTTGGATATTCTTTGCAAAGTGAAGCTTCGACTCATTTTATAAGCTCTGGAGCAACTGCATTTGCAGAGTGCAACTGCACTTCCAAAGTGCACAGCCTATTTGCCTTTAATAAATCAACCCCAATGGCTGTCCACCAAGAGATGCAATAGGGTTGCCCCCGAGCAGGGCCGGATTCCAGACAAGGCCAACAAGGCCAGGCCTCGGGGCGGCAGTGGGTGCAGGGGCGGCAGTGGGTGCAGGGGCGGCACTGCGGCTGAGAGGAGAGGACAGTTTCACATTCATTTCCGGAGTTCCCCCTGTCATGTCACGGAAGGTGAGAAGAGAGAAAACAGAGAGAAGAGGAGGTGAGATGGTTCTCAATGTCATTTTGTCAGACCCCCCGCCTCTCAATGTCACCCCCCCTGCTTCTCAATTTTTGGCAACAGCACCCCCCCGCCTCTCAATGTCATATTCAACAGCAAACCCCCCCCCCCTCCTTCTTCGTGTGTTGCCGTAAAAGTCCCCCGGCGGATAATGTCCCCCCTGTACTGCGCAGGCGGGGGGCGGCATTGAAGGACCCGGCCTTGGGGAGGCAAAGGGAGTAAATCCGGGCCTGCCCCCGAGTATGATCTGCCAGATTCACACTGAACAATTATCTTGCCAAGAGATGACCGTGTAATAGAGGAAACCGCTGTGTATAAGCAGTTCAGTAGATGGCACTGCCTCACAGGGTGCTGGTGAGTCTAACAATGCCGAATGTGTTTTTTTTTTCTATTGAAATTCAGGTAATTATCCTATTTAGCATATAATAAATACGTCACTGCAACTAAAATAATAGTGAGCCTGAAGCAAAAAAAAAAGCGAAACAAATAAAATAATTTGCTTTAAGCTATTAAAAGCGCTAAAAAGGCCGGGTTTTTAATTACTTCATTCATAATACCTACTATTAAAACAACATCCCGAGCTAGCACAGTGGGTGGCCTTCCGATGCACTGTATGGAATGGAATCGCTTGTTTAATCACTGATAACAAGCAAGTCTAATTCCGTCTTAGGTGGATCCAACACGCCAAAAAAAACGGAACGAGACAAACTTTTCCGTGGAGCCTGTAACGTTCTATTCCGGGAAGCAAGCAAGAAACGTATATCTCTGCAGCAGTTGTTTGAAATATTAGGTATTCTGCTCTAATAGCTGTCTTATAATGACAAAAATTATTCGCCAAGGATGTCACAAATGCTTTTTTGTTCGTCTCGGCAAGTTATAGGTCAAACCATTAAAACTTTTTGGGCTGTAAACAGCTCCCGCCATGCTGTTTGTGTCAGTCATTAGCAGTGACACTTGGCAGCTGGGTCCTCATTAGCAAACTGTGAGACGAGGACGGCTATGGACAGCAAAAGGAAATTCTAGAGCAGCTTCCATCCCTATCCATTAACCTTTCTTAGGGTGACTGGAAGAAAAGGTAAAAGTTGCAACAGATACACACCTATCCTCTCAAGTGCAGCGCAAAGGTCTCAAGTTGGGATTGCTGCTGGAATGTACTTAGTGGGGGGGGGGGGACTAGATTACCACATTGGGAATAGCAATCAAGTGTGTATATGTAGATACTGGAGTGCCAATGCCAGAGTCAATATCCTGCTTGTTAAAATAATTCTTGCAAGACAATCCACACATTTCGTATTACGGGGTCTGCACTGATAATGACTAGGAAGAAAATACAGCCAGAAAGCTGGTGTAGAATTTAAGCCTCGTACACACGAACGAGGAACTCGACGGGCGAAACACATCGTTTTCCTCGTCGAGTTCCTTGTTAGGCTGTCGAGGAACTCGACAAGGCAAGTTTCTCCATTCCCGTTGAGGAAAAAGAAGACATGCTCTCTTTTTGGCTCGACGGGATCCTCGACAGTTTCCTCGTCGAAAAATGTACACACGACCGGTTTCCTCGGCAAAAAAAAATCCCAGCAAGTTTCTTGCTGAGAAACTTGGTCGTGTGTACGAGGCCTTATTGTTTTCTTTCCCAAGCATAATGGATTTTGACATACATTACTCCTTTGCATGTCTACCTTAGCAGAGTTTATTGGAATATAACCTTTAGGCCTTCTGCACGTGGGCATCTGTAAATTAATTTCTGCACATTGCCCTCACCCCTTGAAAACCATTTGTTGCGTACAGCTGCCCATAGATATAATTAGATGTGTTTTTTCTTTGTCACCCCCATGGGTTGCTCCCTGCTCTGGATTATGGTTTTCTCCAAGCACACCTTCATTCCCACCCACTCCCCCTTCCCTTACCCCTCCCCTTTTTCCCCTCTCCCCACCCTTCGCCCCCCCTTTTTTTTTCTTTATTGTCCCTTCGTATTTTATTGCACATTATTATTGATAGCCGCATTTATCTATTATACTGTATTGTTTATATACAGTGTCACCTTGGTTTACGAGTAACGCGGTTAATGAGTGTTTTGAATAACAAGCATTTTTTTTTTTATTCTGACTCGGTTTGCGAGTGTTGTCTCGCAAAATGAGCAGAATTCAAGCTAATAGAGTGTGCAGTACCGCATTTGGCCAGAGGTGCGGGGGTGCCGGTGACATTTGGAACGGCTCGGAATCACTCAGAAATACCCAATTGCAGAGTGTTTCCGAACCATTCTGAGATCAGCCGAGCTGTCCCGAGTATTTCTGAGGCTCTCCGGCACCCCCAACCTCTGGCCACATGCGGAATTGCATGCCATAGAAGTTAATAAGTTAATGCGGAACAAATTATCTTTGTTTCTATTGACTTCTATGGGGAAACTCTCTTTGATATGCGAGTGCTTTGGATTACAAGCATTCTCCCGATACGGATTATGCTCGTAATCCAAGGTTCAACTGTGTATATATATATATATATATATATATATATATATATATATATAAAATGTTACAAAGTCAGTGCTGAGTGTCTTCCATTCATTCATCTAGCCATGATTAAGCATATATCCCGAAGAAGCAACTTCTTGCGTAACATGTAAATAAAGAGTGCAGCGCTAAAAATATACTTGCAATATATAACACAATGCATATACCAGGTGCAAATATTTATAAAGTGCATTCAGTGCAATCAATAGTGTATGAACAATATAGGAAATCGATAGAAAAAAATTGCATAAAAAATACTGTAAATATGCAAAAATTGTGCAATAAGTGCCATCAATTGTGCAAAACCTAAAATTCCGCTAGAGATGAATTGTATGCATAAATATCAGTGCAATATATAAAAAGGGTGCAGAGCTCTGCAAAAAAACACATGGGACTAAAGTCCATTGCAAAACAGCTGCGTGACACCCATCACCAAAGTAAAAAATGGAGGCTAACCAGAAAGCCTGCGACCTCCCTTACTCATGGACTGGATGTCTGATCTTGCAAAACGTGTCAATTCGAAACGCTTGTAGAGTGCTATAACGTTATGTCAATTGTCTGATTCCATGTATACGTTTTGTTTGATCTGGTTTTAATTAGATGGCTCTACCTTTTTATTGGAATTTAATAAATATACAGTATTTTTGGTATTTAAGCTTTTGTCTTTTTTACAACTTTTTTTTACAATTAAAGCGTAACTTCACTTTTGTTGAGGAAAAAAAAATCCTCTCTTGGTGATCTATGTACATTGCAAGCATTATAACAACCTTTGTTGCAGATTCCTACCTTTTGTTATTCTGAAGATATCCCTGTTTGTTCCTCTTTGCCCCTGTGCCCAGTGAGTCTAATGGAAGAGATGTCATAATTATCAGTCAGCTGTGCAGCTGCAGAGCACTAATGAGGAAAGCTGCTGGGCCTGCATCCCTTCAGACGTGTTCCTGTTGGGAGTATCTCACCAAATTTTTTATTTTTTTTGCAGGGGATGTCTGAAATTGGACTTGTATCTTAGGCAGACTTCTGGGAAAATTGGTGAGCCAATCACACATGCAGGAAAATGGAGTTACCCTATATGCTATACTTGTGTTTATGGGCGTATACTCCAATACAGCCCATATAGCATAGCTCCCAACTGTCCCTGATTTAGAGGGACTGTCCCTGATTTGGAACAAAGTCCATCTGTCCCCCATAGCTCTTCATTTGTCCCTCATTTTGGTCTGATCTATAGAGTTGTATATAAAATGCACTATTTATCTATCAAAAGGTGTGTTACAGCGCTAAACCTTTCATACAATTTCTAAATTGCTGCATTTTTAAATTCCAAAAGTCAATATAACGGGAATTAGTAGTGGTAAAAAAAGCACTTGTGGGTTTAAACAGTGAGTTTATTTTGTACAATTCTCATTTAGGTGGTGTGGCAGGGTGTTTGCCCTATGCCTACGTACTTTTGCTAATAGGTGTCCCTCATTCCCATCTCAGAAAGTTGGGAGGTATGATACAGCCATTCATGTCTATAGGCAGTTATAGGCAGCACCTGGGCTTTCCGGTTAGGGAAAATACACCTGAATTTACGTTGGACAGGCCCAGATGCCCTTGTGCAAGAAGCCTTGTTATTGTTCATATATAACCTTTTTTTTTTTAAAACATAATAAGAGGAATTGAAGAGTTGTGCAAGCCCAATGCTAGCATGACTCTTCTGAACTTAGAACATGGAGCAGATGCTACTCCTAATTAACAAGAGGGATGCAAGTGCTTTTGTTAATTAGGAGCAATGGGTTCTCAGTTCTTTGGCTGTCACAAGTACAGTACACAGTTCAGAGAATAGAGAGCTGGAGCTGCATGCTTCGATCTCTCTGCCCGTCCCTGCCCCCTGTTCAGCTGAGAGCAGGAGGGAGGAGGAAGATTGTTTACCTTGTAGGCTCTGCTCGTGTAGTGTAAACACAGCATGGGCAAAGAGGGATGACAGGTGATGACAGCTTACATGTCAAACGACAAGGTCGCAACTGGGGGAAATCTGCAGCAGTTTTCTATATGGAAAACTGTCATGTTCCCTCTGCTAATCAGGTGCAGACCTTCCCTAGTTTCTATTGCACTCCAAAATAGCAACTGGCACAGGTTGTGCAAATAGAAGTGAAACAGGTCCATCTGCACTAATAACGTGTAGCCCTTCTGGGATGGATCAGAGACTGTGCTGACCAAGCAGAATTACTCTAATCCATCCCACTACAGAAAGAAGAGTGAGAAGAGTGGGGATTTCAAATTGCGGGACCGCTCGTCAGTTCCATAGGCACTGACAGCTCATCCCCCATGGAGGTAGGTACAGAGGGGACCTGGGCTTGGAGGGTGTACAGTGTTAGTTTTAACAGTTAAAAACACCTTTTCATTTATTTTATTTTTTTAGGAGTAAAAATTACCTTTTCATTTTTTCTGAAAAGGTGAACTTACACTGAGTGTCACTGTCATAGTGAGGTTCTGGAAGAGGATCTTCAGTCTTAACAGAAAAATGTGGCTAGAATTGCATGAAGTTTATATACATATAAGTAATGTTACTAAAACTGGACCAAGTGCCTGCATGTATTAGCCACAGATAGTTTTAAGACGAACTACCACCAGAAAATTGTCATTAGGCCTGGTGTACACTGTTGCGGTTGGCTGTGGGTGCGGCAATCGCACCTATTTTAGCACGCGCAACCACCTGCAGCCAAAAACACACTGCTCTTTAAAAACGCTTGGGGCTGTCATACATGCTTAATGGCACCCCGACACATCTAAAACTGCAGTGTGTTTGCAGGTGTGGAAACCGCTGGAAAATCGCATGTTGCAAAAGCACCATGTAATTTCCCTGCCACTGTGTTTTAAAAATGGTGCATGAACCTTTTTCCTGCATGAAACGCAGGCATAGCAGTCCCTTGCTATGAATAGGCTGCTGTGCCCACGCAAACGTGGCTCATAGAGCCACAATAGTGTCAACCAGGTCTAAATGCGTTACTGAATCCCCCCAGAATATCTCTCTTCTGCATTTAAAATCCTTCCTGCTTACAAGTTTTTACAATCAGGGCTAAATTCAGCTTTAAATACCAGTAAGTGTTATTCTTACGCATTGCTAAGCAGGCGGGCACTTAAAATACACCCAACGCTCGGTCCACTTTGTGCCGTATGTGTTTTTTTAGAGAAAAGATTGCTGGTTTCCAGAAGCCGTGTTGGAATTCTGTTCTATGCTCGATTTACATGTAATTATTGTTTGGCGGAATGTACAAGGTGCCATTTCTCTATAACAGGGCTTACTTCTACATCTCTGAACATGCCGAATAAGATGAGGAGCAGGAACCAATAAATATAATCCAAGGAGCAAGCGGGTGCTGCTGACCCAGCAGGCTAACATATTATGAGTTATCTGCAATAAAGAACGCTTGGATGAGATGAATATAATGAAGGGGGAAAAAAAATGAACATTCAAAGCCAACCTGAAATTATTTTCTTGTTAATGTTGTTGGTCAGGTTGTATATTACTCTGAGGGGAAATGTAATCAGCTCTCAGGTAACCCGAGTCTGATACATTAATTTCCTGCTCTGCATGCTAAGTGATTGCTCCGCACGCTGCGAATCTCCCACTTCACCATCTTGTTTTGTAATAGCTCTCATTTTCACATTTCCCTCCATTTATCTCCATTCTGCTCTTTCGGCAAGTTCTGTCAGTATGCAAAGAAAGTTTGTCACAGCCAGAGATTATGAAGTGGCAGGAGCAATGATTGTCCTATTAGTTTGTGAGGAATGTGGCCATCGCTCATTTCTTGGTTTCTCATTTCTCAGATTCTTGTCCTTATTTATAATGTACCTTGTTCACTTAGGGGTAAGAGCCATACTGTGGACTAGGCCCGTATTCATGAGAGAGCAGCGTCGGTTTATTAGGAATGCGGAATAATGCTTGAATTTATTGCTGCCATTACATTGGCCTAATGACTAAAATGGTAGATTTGTTGCTGAGCATATCAATTTAGATCATATGTGTGTGTAGATTCTGTAAATCACCATATATATAACATTGTATTTCTGAGCGCACATTCCCTTCCCTCACAGGAACAGGTAGGTAAGCCATATTATTTCATCCCATGCAAGAAATTTTCCTTCACTTCCAGTCCTGTGGACACAACAGTAATCTCTTTTGTGGGTTTATGTTTGTGTAAGGTTTAAGTAAAACATGTACTACCGTATATACTCGAGTATAAGCCGAGTTTTTCAGCCCTTTTTTTTGGCTGAAAATGACCCTGTCGTCTTATACTCGATTCAGCGTGTCAGGCCTCGTACACACGACCGAACATGTCTGCTGAAACTGGTCCGCGGACCAGTTTCCGCGGACATGTTTGGTCGTCTGTACGGCCGACCGGACCGGATTCCCGGCCTAGCGGACAGGTTTCCAGCGGACAAGTGTTTCATAGCATGCTATGAAACATGTCCGCTGGAAGCCTGTCCGTCGGACATGTTCGGTCGTCTGTACTTTTACCGGACATGTCCGCTCGGCCGAAAGCCCTCGCATGCGTCGAAGTGATTCGACGCATGCTTGGAAGCATTGACCTTCCAGGGTCGCGCATGTCACCGCGTCATCATCGCGACCACGTCACCGCGTTCGCTGTCTGCGGGGATTTTGGTCTGATGGTGTGTACACACATCAGACCAAAATCCGGCAGCGGACATGTCCGATGAAAATGGTCCGGCGGACCGTTTTCATCGGATTGTCCGTCCGTGTGTACGCAGCCTTAGAGTCCTTTGCCGCCGCCTGACCTCATTGTGCCCATTGCAGAATCTGCTCTGTGTACCCGAGTCTGTAACATATTCAGACGGCGGCCGTGATCCTCTTTGTGCTGATCCCTGATAGGGCGGAACACTCGGTTTCCCAGCAAACACTGTGTTCAGTGTTCCGCCTGTCACGATCGCCCTCTCGTTCGTGATTGACGAGAGGACGATGGTGGAGGGAGAGTCCCTGGCAGCCAAGTCTCTTGACCAACATCGCTGGATCGAGATGGGCTCAGGTAAGTATTAGGGGGCCTGCTGCACAAAAAGCATTAAGATAAAAAACCTTCTGCTAACCACTTGAAGTCTAGCTTAAAAAAAAAAAAAAATCTCTCACTTATCTGCAATGAAATATGTCCTATGATGTGCAGGCAGCTGGATCTTCTGTGCAAGGTGCTCTGCCTTTACCAAGCTGAGCAAGTCATGGTAAATGAATGCTGGAGAAAGATCAGCTGCAGGGAGACCACAGGCAATACTGGTGACTAGTTCTTCGCCTTCTGTCTGTCTTTATTGGACACAGCTGCAGTGTTCAGTTTCTCTATAAATTTGTCTATTTTTACAATAACTTTGCAATTTTAAGGTTACATCATTTTTCACAGTTAAAATCTTTCAGATTTACAAACACATCATTTGAATGAATTAACAAAGTATAAATTTGTTGTCTCACATTCCCTTTTTAATTAACTTGTGTTATACTCCACTTACGAATTAAGAAGATATTTATATTGACTTTGCAGTACTTGGTGATATTCCAAATCTATAGAATACCTCAGAACCTTCTGAGATGGGAAAGAGGAACGAATTTAGAGTCTGAATAGACACACCTCTGCCACATCCCTGATCATCATAATGGAATGAGCACTGACAGTTAAAGTGTTACTGAACCCAGTAATGTGAAAATAGTTCAACCGCCCCCACAGTGCCCACAGCTTCTAAATCTTCTTTTTACATTAAAATACTGCCACTATATACCTTTTTGGATGATCTGTTTACCATGGTTACATGATAAACTGCACAGTTTCTCCAGTACTAAGAGTTCAGGAAGGAGGATATTTTCACTGCAGCCTGTATACACGCCCACATGTGTGATGTCATTAGCATGTGACCTGACTATCTCTAAGAACAAGTATATGTTCTCTCCAGCATAAAAGACACAACTGAGCATGTGCAGGTTGGCTACAATGCCTGTGTTAGCGGGCATTCCCCAGATAGACATTGCAGGAGGGGAGGATCTGTGCATACAGGATAAAACAACCTTTTTACACAATGCAGAGGATTAACACCTTAAGTTCCACAGTGAGTATAACAAGCATGCTTTGCTGCATATACAGACTGATTTTACTGTTGTGGGTTTAGTAACACATTAAAGTTAAACGCTAGGCAGATATAAATGACATAAATGAATGCAGCTCTGTAATCATTAATATTTTGTTAAAGCAGAGTTCCACCCATTTCTGTGTCTATTAAAAGTCAGCAGCTACAAAAAGTGTATCTGCTGACTTTTAATAAGCAGACACTCACCTGTCCCATGGTTCAGCAGGAAGCCTTGCTCCTCTCCCCCTCCTCTCCGCGGCGCCGGCATTGCAAGTGTGAGCTGGTTCTGAATGGCCCGGCAGTCTTCTGGGACCGGTGACGTGTCCCAGAAGATTGCAGGGAGGGAGAGGAGAACGTTCGCTCGGCGCCATGAGAGGAAGTGGGAGCTAGGTACCTGTAAAAACTAGGTACCCCCCCCAAAAAATGACATGTCAAATGTAGCATGTCAGGGGGGGTCAGGAGTCCTTAAAGCGGAAGTTCCACTTTTGGGTGGAACTCTGCTTTAAATACCAGTATATATTTTTAAAGCATCAGTGTAACTATCTGAATTTGACCTGGTATCAGCCTCTGGTAGTCCCTGTACAGCAGGGCTGGAGTGTGAGGGGAAGATGCTGCACAAGCACACAATCACAAGAAGCATGCTGACAGGAGAGTGACAGAGGTATGGGCTCATCGCCGCTATGCTGCTTCTCCTTTCACTGTCCAGTCAAAGGCAGGGGTGGGTCCCGGACTACCTGGGCTCAGAGGAAATGACACACATGCTCTCCGGTTGGTCTGGATGGACTGCTGTTTTTATTCAACCTTACCAACTATGGGCCAGATTCACAACCAGCGGGCGCAACGTAACTTTTGTGATTTAAGTTACACCGCCGCAAATTACACAAGTTAGTGCCTGATCCACAAAGCACTTACCTGGAAATTTGCAGCGGTGTAACTTAAATCCGTCCGGTGCAAGGCAGGCCAATTCAAATGGGGCGAGTCCCATTTAAATTAGGCGCGCTCCCGCGCAGGACGTACTGCGCATGCTCCCAACGCTATTTTCCCGACGTGCTTTGCATTACGTTACGTTGCGCCGAGTTTTGTGAATCGCGACGGGTAAAAAAGAGATGCGGCGGGGAAAAAAAAATGTAAAAAGAAATTTGACAGCGACCCGGGAAAGACAGGTATACTTTTACATGGTGTACTAACTTTACACTTTGTAAAAGCAGCCCTATCTTTGCGACGGCAAACTAACACTTACGGCGACTTAACGAAGGGAAAAAGCTTCGTGGATCTCCGTAAGTGCTAATTTGCATACCCGACGCTGGATTTCGACGAGAAATGCCCCCAGCGGCGGCCACGGTACTGCATCCTAAGATCCGACCGTGTAAGTCCATTACACCTGTCGGATCTTAGGGATATCTATGCGTAACTGATTCTATGAATCAGCCGCATAGATAGAAACAGGGATAAGACGGCGTATGAGCAGATACGCCTGCGTATCCCTTTTGTGGATCTGGCCCTATGTAACTATGAATGTGGTTTTCATTCAGAAAAATTTCAAAATTGAAAGTTAAAAGCAATGTTTTTGGAAGGACTGTTGAACCACATTTGTCAATTCCTTGAATGTGCTGATGAGAATATTTGTACGAATGTTCATTCAAAAATCTGCTAGTGTATGTATGTCCACTGTCCAGCTTTGGTAAAGATTAAATAAAACTCAGACATACAGGCTTTTGTACTTTCATGTGCTGCTTCATTCTTCTTAGCCCTCCAAAGAATATCCATCACACCTTTACCCAGCGGATGGATCTCGGCTAGTGATGAGAGACGATGAACCGCTGACCTGCATCCATCTTCCGCACTTCCCTCTTCTACAAACAGCACAAACATCCGCTTTCCTGTTTATTGTTACATGCAGCCGAGCAAGGAACGTCTATAAACACCTACACCCAACCTCCGCTTCCACCTTCACAAAGACAGAGCAGAGAAGTTTGCATTTGCTTGTGAAAGTCACTCTGGTGGCAACAGTAAGCCGTCGGCAATAAATATATTGTTTATATAATCAGATTGCAGCAATACTAAAAACTGGCGACATTGCAAACAATGAAACAATGCAAAAATATAGAACAATTTTGATTTTGTTTATCAAACTAATGACATTTTGTTTGATAAATCTCTGGGCATTATATAGAACTGCTGTTTTCTGAAATATCATTTTCATCCTTTTATTTTTCTTGCATCTCAGTGCTGTTGATCTTCCCCGGGCACTTCCTGTCTACATGCGCTCACTCCAGCATCAGCTGCACATCACGGTTCTGGAGCAACTTCCTGACAGCTGTAACCCAAAATTGTGTAATGTCGGTTAGCACATCCACATGTGGTCCCAACAGGGCTGGTGCAAGGATTTTTGACACCCTAGGCAAAACCTAATTTTGCAGCTCCCCTTGGCTCCACCCCTGACTCCACCCTCTCTCCCCTGCCCATGTAAACCCCACCTTTTTAATGAAGTGCCCATCAAATACAGCCCACCAGCACTCATCAAATGTAGCCTCACCAGCGCATATCAAATGCAGCCTCACCAGCGCATATCAAATGCAGCCTCACCAGCGCCCATTAATGCAGCCTCAACAGCGCCCATCAAATGAAGCCTCAACAGCGCCCATCAAATGAAGCCTCAACAGCGCCCATCAACGCAGCCTACCAGTGCCCATTAAATGCAGCGTCACCAGCGCCCAACAAATGCAGCGTCACCAGCGCCCAACAAATGCAGCCTCACCAGCGCCCATCAAATGAAGCCTTAACAACGCCCATCAAATGTTGCCTCCCAGCGCCCATCAAATGAAGCTTCAACAGCGCCCATCAAATGTGGCCTCCCAGCGCCCATCAATGCATCCTACCAGTGCCCATCAATGAATCTTTGCTTGCTTCTATTTATTCTGGAGCCGGGACACAGACATAGTCCTCTGCCGCCACTGTGCCTCTGACACTTTGTGTGACTGCCTGCTGATGCTGAGACTTAATTGATTGCTGCAGAGAGAAGAGAGTAGTGTTGAGCAGAATACGCCATATTCGATTTAGCGATATATCTCGAATATATAGTCGAATATTCGAGATATATTCGCTAAATTCGAATATTCGTGATATTTTATCGAAATGAAATGATTGCGAATTTTCGCTATTGCGAAAATAATTGCGAATTTTCGATAACTGCGGTAGGAGCACTCTGATTGGCTCAGAATATTCTTGATATTTTTTCGAAATTTTGCAAAATGCGAATGCGATATTTACTGCGCAATTTCGACAAATGCTGTAGGAGCACTCTGATTGGCTCAGAATATTCGTGATATTTTACAATACAAAATAATTGCGAATATTCGGCAAATGCGGAAGGAGCACTCTGATTGGCTCAGAATATTCTTGATATTTTACAATACAAAATAATTGCGAATATTCGGCAAATGCGGAAGGAGCACTCTGATTGGCTCAGAATATTCTTGATATTTTACAATACAAAATAATTGCGAATATTCGGCAAATGCGGAAGGAGCACTCTGATTGGCTCAGAATTTTCTTGATATTTTACAATACAAAATAATTGCGAATATTCGGCAAAAGCGGAAGGAGCACTCTGATTGGCTCAGAATATTCGTGATATTTTACAATAGAAAATAAAAAGTGTTTTGCATTGGTGGTGATTCTTTACTCTATCCATCTGTCACAGCCGTTTGTCAATCAAACACCTTGAAGATTGAACACGTTCATGCTGCATGCTTTGGACTTTTTTTCACTTCACATATCAAAGACATTTTTATGAAAGATTATTTTTCTATTATTGGGACTATATTTCTTTATATATTTGTTTCACTGTGTATTTCACAAGTTATTTGCGCTTGCTTATTTTATAATTTGCCCACATGTCTTGTCACTAGACATATTTTTTATTCTTGTAGAGCGACTCCATTTTCTGTCTTGTATTAATTTATGTTGTATAACATTTTTGAGTTGCTGCTGTATTCTCCCCTTTTTTAAGGTATGCGCAATTTTTTCCTTCTTACAAAAAAAAATAATATCAAACATACAAATATTCATAACAGAAACATACACAAATCCCCCCCCCCCCTTTTGCATCAGAGACAATCAGAGTTCTCCTACCACAGTTATCGAAAATTCGCAATCATTTTCGCATTCGCATTAGCGAAAATTCGCAATTTTTTTTTTTTCAATTCGGCAACATAAAAGGATCGCCTCAGCTTAGCTACTCGGCCCAGGGTCTCTAATCATACCAGCAATGCTTTTAGACGTCGATAGGATGTGATCTGTTTTAAAAATAAAATTGAAAAAATGTGAATATTCGGAATAGCGAATATTCACCGCGAAATTCGAAATATATCGCGAATACTCGAATATGCCATATTCGAGCCGAATATTCGCAATACGAATATTCGTGAGCAACACTAGAAGAGAGTAGGAACCCCAGTGGCTGGGGTTGCACAGGTAAATAAAATTACCGTATGTATAGGATGCTACAATTACTAAGTGGCTGCTGATGTACAAGTATGTTTAGCCATGCCCCTCCAAGAGCCTGGTATGTTTGAGGGCATACATGTGCATGGGGATACAGGGGTGGAAACTTGGGTGTGGAAGCCAGCAAAGGGGCAAGAAAGAGCAAAGTCAGACAGCTGGAGGAGAGTAGAAGACTTAAAAGCACAGGAGGCAGGAGGTTAGTAACCAGAAGGAAGAACTAAAGAGGACCTAGCTACAGCTTAATGCAGCCCCCGAAAACCCCCCAAAAAACACAGATATGCAGGTCTGCATGAAGAATTCAAAGCACACTGCATTCATTTGTTTACTGAACATTATTTTGGTAACAATAAACTTGCCTTTCTTCTTCTTCCTGTTTCTCTGGGGCACTGGTGATGTAGCCAGTGCCTTCCAGCTACCCTCTGGGAAAGGCTACATCACCAGTGCCCCAGAGAATTCTTATGGTCAACCTGAGAAATCTTGCAAGATATCACAGAAAATGCCATTTTTGTTTTTTGTTTTCTAATTAAGTTTTAATTATTTAATATAAAAAATGTATCTCAAGGAATTTTTTTTTTTTTTAATGCAACACTTATACGTTTCAGTGGCTTCAGCAACTAGATGCTGGCTGGCATAATGATGCTTACAAGCTAATACTATTGCAATGTATAAACAATAACAATCTGGACCGGATTTCTTTTTTTTTTTCCAACAAGTGGTCATATACATGTTCATTACAAAGACACACGTCACACTGAGAACACACACAATGCTCAGACTCGATTATCGCCAGCCCTCAGTATCAGCATAATGACAGGGACCGGATTTCATATATCGCATGCACTGGGCAAGATCTGCCATATATGTCGTCAGTGGACTGGCACAGATAACTAGGAAGAAGAAACCTGCCACTGATCATGGGATACGGGATGAACTAGTCGGAGTGTGGAAAACATACAAAATAATCATATAACTATAAGAAAATCAACTCGTAGATTATGTGATTTTCTCTCCCTTTACCACGGGTGGAAGGAAGCAAAATGTATTGATTCCCTCATCAATACAGTCAATATTGATGGAGGAATCCCTCCCGCAGTGCTATTGTCTTCTGCCGGCGGGGAGCCTTGCTGCAGGCAGAACACTATGATTATTGCTAGCGGTTATAGCCACCTGCAGTGATCACATGTAAAAAATTCAACAGATTGGATCGACTTGGGTACAACCAGCCTGCCCATAGATGGATCAACTTAGGTTTGAGCTATCTATTTCCGGCTTAGGCCTACTTGATTCCCTAAAGACATTTTATCAGTGCTGGCAGTTTATTACGGAAGAGGTGACAGTCAGCTTTAAAGGCTTCATGAGATTGTCAGAACAACATATACATGACAATGTTGAGTACTAAGTAGATGTGATTAACACAGTGGACGTTCTGTCCTATTAAGCTATACTAGAAGAATAGGTGTACAACCTATTATTCTCTATAGCAGGTGTGGGCACAGGCATGGGACAGCGGGAAGTAAATAATGACACCATTCTTGGCAGGTCATGGTGGTTAGCTTGCCACAATACTGCACCTGTCGTCTTTTAGTGTCCTTGAGATTTTTTCTGAAGAAGGTCAGGAACAGAGGTGGCCTAGCACCTTAAAGTACAACTTCCCTGTATTATTTCTTTCTGATGACACAGACAAAATGATTACATATAATAGCATGTGACTTCATTTCTGTTAACCACTTCACCCCCGGAGGATTTAGCTGCCCAATGACCGTGGCATTTTTTTGCGATTCGGCACTGTGCCGCTTTAACTGACAATTGCGCAGCCGTGCAACATTGCACCCAAACAAAATTGATGTCATTTTTCCCCACAAATAGAGCGTTCTGTTGGTGGTATTTGATCACCTCTGCGTTTTTTATTTTTTTCTGCGCTATAAACAAAAAAAGAGTGCCAATTTTTTTAAAAAAAGCATTTTTTTACTTTTTGCTATAATAAATATCCCCCAAAAATATATATAAAAAAAGTTTTTCCTCAGTTTAGGCCGATATGTATTCTTCTACATGTTTTTGTTAAAAAAAGTTGCAAGCGTATATTGATTGGTTTGCGCAAAAGTTATAGCGTCTACAAAATAGGGGATCGTTTTATGTCATTTTTATAATTTTTTTATTAGAAATGGGGAAGATCTGCGATCTTTATCGTGACTGCGACATTATGGCGGACACTTTTGACGCTCTTTTGCGACCATCATTTATACCGTGATCAGTGCTTTAATAATGCACTGATTACTGTGTAAATTACACTGGCAGGGAAGGGGTTAACCACTAGGGGGTGAGGAAGGGGTTAAGTGTGTCCTAGGGAGTGATTCTAGCTGTGGGGGGCTGGGCTATATGTGACAGGATGCTGATCGCTGCTCCTAATGACAGGGAGCAGACGATCAGTGTCCTGTCACTAGGCAGAACAGGGAGATGCCTTGTTTACACTGGCATCCCCCTGTTCTGCCGCTCCGTGACACGATCGCGGGCACCCGGCGAACATCGAGTCCATGGGACCCGCAGTCACACCCATGGAGCTCACGGCGGGCACGCGCTCCTACAATGCCGCGTCTTAAAGGGGACGTACAGGTACATCCATATGCACAGCCTTGCCATTCTGCCGACGTATAAAGTGGTGCAGCGGTCGGCAAGCGGTTAAGTTATTACTTATATTTAAGAATTCATTGGTTTACTGGTAAAACATTAAAAAAAAAAAAAAGATAATGACTTGTCAAACTTTGTGACAGTAAAAAATTGCCTTTATTTAGATGAAATTAATCTTCGGCTGGTTCTGTTTCTTCATTCATCAATCTATAACACAAGAAAAGGGAAAAAAGCACAAATTCATAGTATATTTTTTCCCTAAAACATGCAGTGATTTGTCAAAGCTAGGCTCGATTTATCAAACAGTACAATGGTTTACAAAATGTGAGGTAGAAAGGAGTGCTGACGACCCTCCGCACACTGTCCGCCAAGAGATTCGTGATGAATACTCCATTCTGAATCTTCGGAAACATCTGTCAAAAAGTCTGCAATATATTTTGTGACAGTAAAGCAAAAAAAAATAAAAAATGGTGTTGCAGCTCGGATTTATCATGAATATATTGCTGACAAATCCCACAGCTCTTTACAGAGTTCATGGACAATTTAGGTTTCATGTTTAAAAGGTAGGTAGGCTGATACACCCATTGGTTTGTTATGTTTCCCACTGTCACTGCCGTGTTGTGTCCAGCAGCCATGGAGAGTCCCACTCCTCTTGCTGTAGTGTCACAATCAGTGGTGGCTGCCTCATTAGGGGTACCTCCCCCCTAGTCCATGCGTCTAGCCCCTAATCTACATGCAGGGCACCGGACGCATGGATTTCATTTATTTTTATTTTTTATCACATAATTTGAGCCTGAGGCTCTAATTGGCTTAAAAAAGGATGAGCTTGGAGCACAGAGCACTGGGGGGGTGGGTGTGCGAGCGTGGGGGGTAGGTTTGTTTGCCACCCCCTCCCCAAAATATTGAGCACCAGTGGTCACAATCTAGGCCTCATGCACACCACTTTTAAGGGTCTTTGACCCCATTTCTTTCTGCCTTAGCCTATGTGTCCATACACGCATAAGCGTGTATGGACCAGCACGTTCTAGGAGTGTATTGCCGCAGCGTTCCAAGCAGAAGTTCACCCCTTCCTTCCCCGCAGCCTTCTAGGACATGTCACAGGTCCAAATAAGCTGTGGGACCATTCACAAAGCACAGCCCAGCTCGAGCATGCACAGTGGGAAGCCAACCCGCAAACAGCCATAGCCGGCTTCCCAAAGTAAAAAAGGGGCGGTGCCTAGACCCAAGGTTCGGGGGAAGACCATGCTGGATCCCTGTACAGGTAAGTGTCCCATCACAGTATTTGCCGCTACTTTTAATTTTTGGTTTCTAGGATGAAGAATCGCTTTAGTAAACCAGGCATGTGAAGACGTGAGCTACTGGGCCGCATATTAGCTGTTCTTTTATTGGCAAGGAGGTAAATGTTTACTGGTTGTATTTAGAAATTTCATCCACTCCTCCTTCATCCGCTCCTCCTTCATCCGCTCCTCCTTCATCCGCTCCTCCTTCACCCACTCAATTATATCTGCACTTTAACCACATAAGGACTGCCGCACGACGATATACGTTGACAGAATGGCACGGCTAGGCACAAGGGCGTACAGGTACGTCCCCTTTAGGATCCCAGCCGTGGCGCGCTCGCGACCCGGATCCCCGCCGGTGTCCCGCGATCGGGTCACAGAGCTCAAGAACGGGGAGAGGTAAGTGTAAACAAAGCTCTCCCCGTGCTTCCTAGTGAGACTGTCACTGATCGTTTGTTCCCTGTCATAGGGAACGACTAACAGTGACGTTACACGCCAAGCCACGCCCCCACACAGTAAGAATCACACATTAGGGCGCACTTAACCCCTTCAGTGCCCCCTACAGGTTATTAGTGTCATTCTCACAGTAATCAGTGCATTTACATAGCACCGATCGCTGTAAAAATTACAATGGTCCCAAAATAGTGTCAAAAGTGTCCGATGTGTCCTCCATAAGTCACGATAAAAATCGCTGATCGCCGCCATTACTAGTAAAAAATAATAATAAAAATACCATAAAACTATCCGCTATTTTGTAGACGCTATAACTTTTGCGCAAAACAATCAATAAATGCTTATTGTGATTTTTTTTACCAAAAATATTTTTGGGGATATTTATTATATCAAAAAGTAAAAAATATTGCATTTTTTTTCAAAATTTACGCTGTATTTTTGTTTATAGCGCAAAAAATAAAAACCGCAGAGGTGATCAAATACCACCAAAAGAAAGCTTTTTTTGTTTGGGAGCCATGTTGCACAACCGCGTAATTGTCAGTTAAAGCGACGCAGTGCCGAATAGCAAAAAGGAGCTTGGGGCCAGATTCACAGAGCAGATACTCCGTCGTATCTCTGTTTCTATCTATGCCACTGATTCATAGAATTAGTTACGCATAGATAGCCATAAGATCCGACAGGTGTAATTGTTTTACACTGTCGGATCTTAAGATGCAATACCGTGGCCACCGCTGGGGGGAGTTTGCGTCGTAAACCAGCGCCGGGTATGCAAATTAGGAGTTACGGCGATCCCTGATGGATTTTCGCGTTCGCTACATCGCCGCTAGTCTAGTTTCCCGTCGCAAAGTTAGTCGTCGTTTTAGGTGCCCTAACTTTAGTCAGCAAACGTATTGCTGTCTAAAGTATGGCCGTCGTTCCCGCGTCGAAATTTAAAAATGAACGTCGTTTGCGTAAGCCGTCCGGGAATACGGAATTACGCTACGCGCGTCACCGTTCGAAAAAATGACGTCACGGCGCGCAAAGCATGACGGGAATTGCGCAACTGAGCATGCGCAGTAGGTCAGGCGCGGGAGCGCGCCTAATTTAAATGGCACACGCCCATTTGAATTGGCCCGCCTTGCACCGGAGGCCGCCGGCGTAGGTTTTCATCGCAAGTGCTTGGTGAATCAGGCACTTGCAATGAAAACTTGCGGCGGTGTAACGTATCTATACGTTACGCCGCCGCAGTTCTTTCTGAATCTGGCCCTTGGTCTTTTAGCAACAAAATGGTCCGGGGCTTAAGTGGTTAATAAACCCTGAATATAACAATTAGCATTTAACCGATCCTACTAGTCCAATAATGCTTCAAATTCCGCTACAGGGTAGTGAAACTTTTGTTTTCTAATATCCCGTCTTCCAGGATCACCACTGATTAAAGCTTTTCTATGAATTCTCCTTCAGGCTGTCTTCAAAGTAAAGGATGCAAATTCCACCCAATTCTGAAAGGCTGTTAAATAAACAGCAGCCTTTAGCTGACCTCACCTCTCTCATCACCTGTGCATCACACAATGTCAAGCTCTGAGGAGCCCATCAACCTATGACAGCTAAGACAAAGCCATCCAACACACAGGAAGCCCCAGAGGTGGACACGAGTTCAAACTTTTCAAGAATGTTCTCATGAACTTTAACTTTTTTCTATGTGGTACCCAATCTGATGGAATGAAAAGAGGGATTTCGCTTATTAGAAAGAAAAATAGAATGCTAATCTACTACCTGCAAAGGTCATGGGATTTTTTTTTTTCCCTCGCACATAACGATAATAAATATGGTGAAACGACAAAAGGTATCTTTAAATTAGGTAATGAAATACCGCTATCCATAATGCCTAATAATGTGAAGCAAGAATGGAACTCATGCTGTTTGAAAAGACTGTTCACGTTCTGTGAGCTCTTGAAAGGGCCATGTGAAAAGAATGTACAAAAATGTGATTAAGCCATCACAATGAAACATCTGCTGGGATGTGCTATTTTTGTAACAATAACTATTTTATTGCAACCTAAGACACAAAGAATGAAACTGTGTTAACATTTCTTTTTTTTTCTCAGTTTCAAACAACAATTATTATTTAAAACTGAGAAACACCACCCTCCCTTCCTAATTATAGTATAGTGTTGGGAGTCCCGAGGGCTTTCACTCTGGAGCGGTGCGCTAGCAGCACTGCTCCAAAAGTTCTGCTAGCCGCATCTTTGGGGCGGTAAAAGAGCGGTGTGTTTACCGCTCCTCCACCGCTCCTTCCCATTGAAATCAATGGGAAACTGCGGCTATACCGCCCGCAATGCGCCTCTGCAGAAGCGCATTGCGGGCAGTATTAACCCTCCTAGCGGTATTCCCGAGTCTGACTCGGGGTGAGATTTTCTTACCAAAAGCGGTAACCCCGAGTCAGACTCGGGCTCGCCTCGCTGCAGCAGCAGACAAACTTACCTTATCCCTGGAACCAGCGATGCCACCGCGCTGTGTGAGCGAGCGGGTCCTCGCTCGATTCACACAGCGTCCTCCTGTGCCATCGATCTCCGTTCCCTGCGACGTTACGATGCACGGGAGCGAAGAACGGCGCCAAATTCAAAAACGTAAACAGACACATTACATACAGTATACTGTAATCTTATAGATTACAGTACTGTATGTAAACAATACACACCCCCCCTTGCCCCTAGTGGTCTGCCCAGTGTCCTACATGTTCTTTTATATAATAAAAACTGTTCTTTCTGCCTGCAAACTGTAGATTGTCCATAGCAACCAAAAGTGTCCCTTTATGTCAAAAATGGTTTTAGATCAGCTAGAAAACAGCGATAATAAATTATAATCACTTGCAGAATTGTGCGATAGCGATTTGTGGGGAAATTCGTCATAAAAAAATAAAAGTAATGACAGTGACAATTCTGCAACTGAGCAAATTTCAGTGATTTTGAGTTGATTACATTATTGAATAATTTGTATTTGAATTATATTATTATTTGTTATAATTATTTATAATTATTTATTATATTATAATTTATAATTTTGCTTTTAAAAAAATGTCATATCCGGGGTGCCTACTAGACTCTTGTTTGGTCAGATTTAAGTGAGTTATTCCTAAGAATTACAGGCCTACAGTATAAAACGTCAAATTTCCTTGCAAATAATGGTACCGCTTTCAGCATCTTTTTTCTGAAAGAATCATACCGCCAGGGAGGTTAACCCTTTTTCGGCCGCTATCAGGGGGTAAAACCACAGTGCTAGCGCCGAATACCGCCGCATTAAAGTGCAGCTAAAAATAGCAGCGCTTTACCGCCACCGCACCTCCCACTCCAGTGTGAAAGGGGCCTAAATCAACCCCTTCATGTCTAAGCTGGCCATAGACTGATTGGATTTCATTGTGTGACCGTCCCTGCTACACAGAAGTCCCTTGTTTCAATGACTTTTGTCAAAGGAACATGTTGAAAAAACATTTATCGATCATCAACTACAGCTGCCAATCAGTGTGTACTGCTGTCAGGACACAATATCCCGTCAGTGGAATTCCTCTATGCACCTCGTTTGTGTGGATGAAGAAATCTGTTATTTTTTTTTTTTCCAGCTTATTGGTTGAATAAAACAAAAAAAAAAAGAAAGAAAAGCTAGCTGCCTATGGCAGTATTACAGGAAAAAAAACTATTTCATGAAGTAGTGAAATATTGTCTGAACCTATTAAATCTACAGAAAGCTCTACTTGCCACGTGGCCTTCAGAAACCCACAGCAATAAAAAAAATCAAGAGTTTTGCATTTATATCTAGTCCCTGTAGTTAATATAGCAAGTAACATGCTGCAATTAGGAATATCCTGTGTATTCTTCAGGAATATACACAGAAATACTAGTAATCTTAATAGGGTTAATGGATAGGTATAAAAGGTGAAAGGTTTATTAGTAATACTAATACCGTGTGTTAAATGGTCAAAATCATAGAAAGAGCAAAAAATGGCTGGACTGCCGCACTCAATTAAGACACCTTTATTAAAGACAGATAAAATCCAAATAGTCACAAACGATCACATCGATCCCAGAGGAAGAGGACAGGGTAAGGCTTACATGTTTAACACCGCAGGTGGGTGCTTAAACATAGCTATTTTTTGCACCTTCTATGCACTTGCAGAGCCTGCACCTGTTTTTTGCTAGCAGGATGTGTAATCCTGGGATGGTTTGCCTAGAGCGGTGAGTTCTTATCTTGTTGGAGTCTGGACTGGTCAAAATTATAGTACAGGCGGTCCCCTACTTACAAACATCCGACTTACAAACGACTCCTACTTACAAATGGAGGAAGACAACAGGTAATGAGAGGAAATCTACCCCTAAATTCACTCCTGTAAGGCCCCGTACACACGACTCGGCAGAATTCAGCCAGAAACTCGATCGGAGCTGAATTCTGCCGAGAAACCCGGCCGTGTGTACACTTTCGGCCGAGGAAGCCGACGAGTTCCTCGTCAAGCCAAATAGAGAACATGTTCTCTATTTCCTCGTTGTTCAATGAGGAAAGTTGGCTCGCCTAGATCCTCGGCGGCTTCACACAGAACTCGACGAGCAAAACGATGAGTTTTGCCCGTCGAGTTCCTCGGACGTGTGTACGGGGCCTCAGAGTTATTATGGGAAAAAGGTACCTCCAATGAAGCTTTATCACCAATCCTTGTTTCCCTAATAACCCAAAAATGTCTAAATCCAATTGTCATTGGGACAGGAAGTGAGGTGAAATCTTCTGAACAGATGCGCACAGACAGAAAAACAAATGTTACAGGGGTGATAACCCTTCCCTATGTTTTCCAAAAAGCTTAAAAATATTTTTTTTTGGCTGGAGCTACACAAAAAAATGTACCTGTTCCAATTTACAAACAGATTCAACTTAAGAACAAACCTACAGTCCCTATCTTGTTTGTAACCCGGGGACCGCCTATACTTGGGTTTACCCTATAAAGTTGCTCCATATTTACCCAACACATATGCAGAGAGGTGAAAGGAATTATTTTATGCCGGTCATGTTGTGTCGCAGACCAGGACAGGACAGCAGGAAAGCCTGCATCACAGGTGACAAGTTGGAAATCACTGCTCTAATACATTGTTCTGTTGTCTTCATAACATAAAATACCTGATGCTGTGCTGCTACCATACACTATAAAAACTTTGCCAATTTTTATATTATTGTTTTTTTCCAAAACAGTATGGCAAAAGCACATTTCATCTGTGATGAAAGTCTGTGGAGTTGCAGATATTTTATGCAAGGGGCGTGGCCAGCGCGGCATGTGAGCAGTCGCTTCTTCACAGAGCTCCCGCACTGATCCTTCACTGATCCGGTTTCCGGCCATCGAAATGACCCGTTTTTTCGCCATCCTGCTCGGGGAACGTTCCCTCACTACCCGGCTGACGATCCGCGGCTTCCAGGGGGCATGATGACCCATGGACAGAAGGGAGAGACCGCGAGGCAGGATTCCCAACATGGCGCCGCTCCGCCGTCAGCACAGAAGGCGCAAACGGGAGACAAGCCTAAGGAGGGGGTGAGTAAACATCCCAAAGGCACTGAAAAACAGCCCGAGGAGCCCCCCCAGAGACATGAGATATTATGCCCTGAAAATGACAGGAAAGGCAGGCATGGGCGAGCTGCAGCCCCTGGATGACTGTGCTGCCCCTGGAGATAGAGACATGGAGGAGGGGGAGAGTGTACAGGGAGCCGGCGCCATGTTTGAGCAGACCCAGAACGGCCCTGACTTGCAGGAGGATGATGATCCTGAGCCTGAGGGGGGAGAGCAACCCACATTAGCTGCAATATTGAAGGCCATAAACAAGTGCACAGCATCTGTGAATACCCTCCAGGCACGCTTTGGGAGCCTGGAGGAGGAGGTCGGCCTGATCAGGCAGGACATCCAGAAGATAAGGGAGAGAACTACTGCAGCTGAGAGCAGGATCAGCGACCTGGAGGATAAGCTTCCCCCGCTGACTAGAGATGCCCAGTCCGCAGCACGGCTAGCTAGGGCTGTGGACGCAAGGGCGGAAGATTTCGAAAACCGTCTCAGGCGCAATAATGTGCGTATAGTGGGGTTGCCAGAAAAAGTGGAGGGTCGCGACCCCACGCAATTCGTGGAACGGTGGATGATGGACGTGTTTGGAAAGGATGCTTTCACACACCTATATGCAGTCGAGAGGGCCCACAGAATACCGGCTAGGCCCCTCCCACCGGGTAATCCCCCCCGCC
The DNA here is from genome assembly GCF_905171775.1 of Rana temporaria. Taxonomy (NCBI): domain Eukaryota; kingdom Metazoa; phylum Chordata; class Amphibia; order Anura; family Ranidae; genus Rana; species Rana temporaria. Next base: position 109,099,807 of record NC_053492.1, read on the forward strand.
CGATACTAGCCCGGATGCTGAACTATAGAGACCGTGAAATTATACTGAGGATGGCCAGGGAAAAAAGGAATATCCAGTTTAATGGCACAAGGGTCTCATTTTATACAGACTTCTCTGCTGCAGTCCAGAAAAGCCGGGCACGCTTCACTGAAATTAAAAAGCGTCTGCAGAAACTACAGGCGCCGTATGCAATGCTCTACCCGGCGAAACTCAGAATCATCCTGAGGGGGCAAGCCCACTTCTTCGAACATCCTGCTGGGGCCTCAGATATTTTATGCAAATCAGCGTTTAGGAAGTAAGCATTATTCCTCTAGTACAGGGGTCTCCAAACTTTTCAAACAAAGGGCCAGTTTTTTTTCTGCTTAAGATTTTAGGAGGGCCGAATTGTGGCCAGGGGAGATAGCAAATGTCCCGGGCCCAGCATCGGTGACAATACATATGGCCTCAAGGTTGGTCTCAGGAGGAGTAGTGCCCCTATTATTAGGAGGAATAGTATCCCATCATTGGTATCAGTGGTAGAAATAGTGCCCCCTTGTTGGCGTCAGTGGGAGGAATAGTGCCCCAAGGGCCGGATAAAGGCTAGTAAAGGGCCACATCTGGCCCTCGGGCCGCAGTTTGGAGACCCCTGCTCTAGTACAATGGTTTCCTCTTGGAGCTTCTCACAGAACCGACAGCACCATTCTACAGTACCTAAACTTAGAACTTCTGAATGCTAATTTAGACAGAAGATTCTTTGAGCTTTGGAACACAAGCTACTTAGTTAATATCGGTCTGATACAGTGCAAATGTAAACCAGTGGCAGTTACAATTGCCCTCATTTGTCAAGGGTCTAAAGAGGAACCATTTGTGTAGATCACAGTAACCAATCAAGATTTGACATTTCATTACCCAAAATGAGAATTACAGAAAAATGGGAATGTTTTTGCTGATAACTTAATTCAGATGTAATTTTTTTGTATCTTTAGACCAACAATTCTGTCCATGAAACTGTGCATCACTCAGCAAGCTGATGTAAGTCTAAGGCATTAAACTATTCTGATTTTTATTTATTCATCTTAACAACACAGCACAGAGTACATTTAACATTAATGTTAATATTTAATACTTAATATTAAAACTCATATGGAACTGTTTATTATTCAGTCAATAAAAATTTGAATTAGAATATGGGTGGTTGAAGTTGCCTAAATATTTAAAAGCTAGTTAGGTAAGCAAGAAGCCTTGTGGGCCCAGATGACTTCAATGACCAAATTAAGAAAGGTGCAATGTAGACAAATGTTTTTTGGCATTGGTGCTCAATAAGACTGTCAATTAGACTTAATGTTTAATCATTCCTGTAACTTGTCATGTAGCCAGTGTAAAGCCCCGAGCAGAGGAAGCTGCAAACTCCATCCTTGACCTCCCTCCCCTCTCTTTCTGCTGGTGTCTCAAAAGTTAAAGACAAATTCCTGCTTCACTTCTCAAACAACCCCAGGCGGACTGAAACACAAGTCAACCAGGGACATGAAAACTACATTTTTTCTCATACAAATTTGTTCTCAAGTCATCTGTAGATAACGTATTGCAAACATTTATGATGTAATACTTTAAAGAGAACTCAATCTTTTACCTGATTTTTATAATTCCCCTCCAACATTTTGCGAAAGCATTTTAGTATAGACTTTCAATTATTTGCTAATGCACTCTGTATGTCTTTCTTATATGACAAATCACAGGTCATGTTGTCTCTGCTTTGCTGCAAATATCATAGCTGATGACAAGCTATATCTGACAAAAACTTAGGCAGTTCAAACTAAGCATGCATAAGCAAATAGCAAAAGTTGCCATCACTGAAAAACACATATCAAACCAATCAATGCATCCATAGCTGTAGGCAGCTGGAATGATATGCAAATCTCAACTTTTCCTTCAAATGTTGACTTTACCCCGCCAGACCCTGATTGGTCCTTTAATCACACCAATATGAACGGCTCCATGCCCGGCAATGGGGTATAACTTTTCATGGGATTTGGAATTCTCAAATCACATGACAAATTGCTCTGGTGTAAATGGGGGCATAACGGAAAATTCAACTGAATGGCAAAGACGTCAATCAGAAAATTGTAAAACCAAATTCATTCTTCATGTGATCCAGAAGTTTTTTTTAGGTGTTGAATACAGGCATACCCCACTTTTAAGTACACAAGGGGGTTTATTTACTAAAGCTGTAAAGTGCAAAATCAAGCTCACTTCTGCATAGAAACCAATGAGCTTCTAACCCTAGCTTGTTCAATTAAGCTTTGGTAATAAAACCTGGAAGCTCATTGGTTTTTATGCAGAAATGAGCCTGATTTTGCACTTTCCAGCTTTAGTAAATAAACCCCATTGTGTACCTAAATGCCTGCATTTGGATTGTTTATACTCAGCACAGCCACTTGGGTCGATAACCTTGATTATCTTTGTGGCCAAAAAAACAAGAAATTGGTTGCAAACTGGAACTCAAACTTATCTTGATGTCATCTTTATTGTCTAAAGGATCAGACAAATACCAGCTGTAATGTGCAGTAACAATAGGAGTTTTGTTGGTTAATAACATACTAGGCAATGAGCCTTACCAATGTTCCTTCTCTGCTGTTATATAGTAGAACAACAGAGAACTGGTTGAATGTTTCTATCTCTGTCACCCCATTGTCAGACCGCTTCCCTGCTACTTGACTGCTTTATACACAGTCTGTAATGAGTCTACGGGCATTGTGTTTAGAAAAAGGCCAAAAATTATTATTGATTTGTCTAGAAAGGTTGCCTCTTTTAAAATAAATAACTGTATTTCTGTTACTGTTCCTATAATTTGGCTCCATGTTTTAGGTTGTTACAGCCTGCAAAGTTCTTACAAACAATTACGCTGCAATGCATTAAACAGGCCAGGGCAAGTCTGAATTAATACCACACAGAGCCATTTCTGAAAGGTCTTGGTGGCTGCAAATGAGGGATAAACATTCCAGAATCTTGGGAATGTCCCTCCACCACAAATAAAAGAAAGGATTAAGAGATGGGAGGAATGTTCTGAGTGACTGGCATCTCTGTTTGAGTTAAGGAGGCCACCTGTTGCAGATTAGCAATGGCGGAGCTTAACTGATTTGATATTATCATAGCATCTCAAATTGGCCAAATAAGGGTTAAAGAAATCAAAACGGATATTCGCAAAATCACTGGGAGTCTTTCGCTCAAGATTAACAGGATCATGCACAACCCAACAATTATTTCGTAAAGTGAGAGGCCTTTGCCAGATGGAAGAACACTTCTTCCCATCATAAGGACACTTGACATTGGGATGGGAGCTTACGCATCTTGACCAAAACACTGTCTAATAGGTCATGCATTTATTGTGCAAGGTTTTTGGAGAAATTCACAAGCTTACACTAGTTGTTCTTTTTGTTCCAAAAAATAAAAGACTGCAAGTTTGATTTACTAAAACTGGAGAGTGCAAACTCAGGAGCAGCTGTGTGTGGCAGCCAATCAGCTTCAAACTTCAGCTTGTTCAATTAAGCTTTGACAATAAAAACCTGGAAGCTGATTGGTTTCTATGCAGAGCTAAACACGATTTTGCACACTTCAGTTTTAGTAAGTCAACCCTTTAGTTTGCTACCTTCATGCTCAGTATATCATGTAATGTCTAATTTGGATTTCTAGTGTTACTGGAACCCCCCTAAAATTCTTTATTGTCATTTTGCTAGAAGCTGGTTCCAGGGGCAGTTGGAATTCTCAAGGACCTATAAAAGAAGGAGATCACTATGTTTTAAAGAAGAAAGGCAAGATGGCCTCATGATAGAACTGAACCAAACAGTAGAAGGCAGAGGAGATTCCTTCATCTATACTGTTTAGCATAGATTGAGGAACCAAACCCGAACAAGAGAAACCTAATTGTGTAAGGCCTCGTACACACGACCGAGGAACTCGTCGGAAAAGACACACAATTTTCCTTGACGAGTTCCTTGTTAGGCTTGTCGAGGAACTCGACAAGCTTGCTTTGCATACACACTGTCAAGACAAAATCTCCTCATTCTCAAACGCGGTGACATACAACACATACAACGGCAGGGGAAGTTCGATTCCACTGGCACAACTCTTGGGGCTGGTTTTGCTAATCTCATGTGTTTGCGTGTTAAGTAAAAGTTAAGTAAAAGTTTGTTAAGAGACGATTTGCACAAGTTACAGCTTGAAAAATGTGTTATCTCCATTACAAATGCTACTTTTACTCCCGTCTCATACTTTATTCAGAGCAAGCGCGGGTTTATTAGCATACACACGCTCGAGTTTCTCATCGAAAACCAGCCCGACGAGGAACACGACGAGCAAATTCAGACTCCCGTCGAGGAAAAAGAGAACTTGCTCCTCGACAGTTTCCTCGATGAAAAACGTACACACGACCGGTTTCCTCGGCAAAAAAGCTCTCCCACCAAGTTTCTTGATGGATTCTGCAGAGGAAACCGGTCGTGTGTACGAGGCCTTAGGCTAGCTTAAAGCCATAAAAGTCACACAGAGTAGAAATACTAATTTAATGCTTGTGTGTCAGATATAACAGCATGGTCAGTAGTGCCTTTCTACTCCTGAACTTTACTAAATGAAGGCTGCTAATGAAATGCATGAAAACTGCAAACAGTGGACTGGGGATCAGTTACGGGAAATGAAAAGCATGATAAGCTGTACCTAGTCATGGAATATTTCACTTGTAATTATCAAGTGATTACAGAAAGGATTAGATATGTCTTTAGGTAAAATCCCCCTTAAAACTGGTTGGTAAGGAACACCCATCAACATATTCCACAGTATGCTGGGAAAATTCCTTTCTACATTTCATAGTCTCTCTTATGCCCCGTACACACGGTCGTAATTTCCGATGGAAAGAGTCAGACAGACTTTTTCCATCGGAAATTCCGACAGAGGGTATGCCCCATCGGAGTAATTCCATCGGAAACTCCGATGAATTCCATCGGAGTTTACATAGAGAACATGTTCTCTTTTCCTCCGATGGAATTCCGATGTGAATTTGGTTGGACAAAGGTCCGATTCTGTGCACAGGGCATTAAGTATACACTTATGCATTTCTGTATACTTTAGTACATGTACAGTATAAAATATACAGAAAACATATGACAGGCAAAGACACAATTATTTAAGCCCTCTTCACTCATGTACACTGGGAAGCTGAGTACTTAAAATGTATTTTATATGCCTTTTGCAGTGAACCTAAATAGACTCAGCATCCAATAACCATCTGTAATAATCTGAACATATAATCTTGAGTTATTATAATAGCAGCAGTAATGTCAGGCTGTAACTCCCTCCAGTCTCCTGTCTCAGTTCCGTGGTAATAACAGACACTTGGTGAGGCTGCCATATAACAAAATGCTGTAAAAAATATATATATATTTCAAAACTAAAGGCTTTGTTAATTGACAGTTTCGCCCTCCTTTAGCACATCAGTGTCATTAAACATATCAATGTCTATCAGCCCTGGGTTCAGGCAGAAGACAAGTCAGCCTAAAGGGGTGCCTTACAGCCTTACGCAGGACTCACATTTCCCCCAGGGAGAGAATACAAGCAAGTGACGGTACACATGCTTATCACAGAGATCTAGGACTGCATTATTACACAAATATAGGTGAAATATCAGATTCCTACAAATACCCCTCCCTGACCAATCCCCTTTAAGAACACAAGCAGGACCCGTTAAAATGTATCTAAATGCAAGATAAATGCATATTTAATGAATGCATGAGAACACGTCTGAAACGTAAACCATATGACAAAAGTACAAATAAAACATATGTATTGCTTATTTTTTTTTGTGATTTTGGTACTGGAAATGCACAGTCATATTATCTGTTGTATACATACAGGGGGCTTACATGTTCTCCCTGTGCCTGTGTGAATTTCTTCCAGGTGCTCCAATTTTCTCCCAAACTCCAAAGACATGCTGGGAGGTTAATTGGCTCTTGTCTAAATTGGCCCTAGTATGTGTATGTATGAATGTAATTGAGGGACCTTAGATTGTAAGCACCTTGATGGCAGGGAGTGATGTGAATGTATAATACATACAATATATATATATATATATATATATATATATATATATATATATATATATATATATATATATATATAAATAGAAATACATATATATACACACGCACAGTATATCTATATAAAAAGCTGTGTAAATAGACAGTATATATATATATAAGGATCTGCAACAAATAAATAAGACATATTTGTAATGGGAATTACATCTTTACCATTAAAGTGTAAGTTCACCTTTACAGAAAATCTGTTAGGTGACCTTAAAATGGACGCCCTCCCAATTGCCCCCTGTCCTGCTGTACCAGAGTCCCACGATGAAATGAAATCCTGTTCTGTAACACATATGAGTCTTAATTTAAAAAAAAAAATTTTTTGGGGGGGGGGTGTTACATCCACTTTAAGCATATGGACACTTCTCAAACAAAAGACATTTCTAAGGTGGTTCATTGACATCAATTTTGTATATACTGTAGTATTTATTACTTTTGCCTTGTTTCTTCAAGCATAGACTTTTGAAGTATCCATTAGCATGCTGTAACTAGGGAAACCCAGTTGCATCTTTTCAAATGTTCTCTTCATGGGTACCGGTATGTATCTTCCCATTGGTGCAAGTGTCCCAAAAGACTATCACATATTAGATCCGGCAAAACGTGCACCCAGCGCTCCCCCCCCCCATGGGCTCCAGTTGGCCCTCCCTGCTTGAGGCATAGACTTTATTTTGTTAATTTGCTATGCTTGTTTAAAGCATCCTCATAAAGATAATTAATGTATGACTTTGTTAAGTTAACTGCTATATTAATTGCACGGACTGAAAACATGTATTCCATAAAGGATATACTATATGACATGTTGGCAAGTCAGAAAGATTGAGTGCTGAAATATTATTACTTGGTAAGGATCCAAGCAATTATTTTATCATTTTCCAGGAAAATGTGGCTACTGGGACTAGGTATGCTATGTTTTGTCTGATATTTTTCTTAAGCCAAGCAATATGTCATCTTCCCTTCATGTTAATGAATGTAAAATAGGTCGTTCTGCGAACAATGAATTACACTAGCATGTTTTACTGAATGTTTATGGGAAAAATTGAGTTTGTGTGATTTCCTTAAAGTGTATATAAATCCAAAAACAAAAATGGAATTTATTGAAGGTTATCAGTCCCTAGAGGTATAGGCTAAACCTGTATTCTTATTAAGGCTGTTGGTGACAATGCTCACTCACCTTACTATATCTGTAGAGAAGCAGTGTTGGCATTTTAGGACTAGACTACAAACACTCCTCTCCTTTTCTCCATAACTTAGTACAGGGTTGTCCCATAATCCTTAAAAGGGGTTGTAAAGGTTTGTTTTTTATTTTCTAAATAGGTTCCTTTAAGCTAGCTAGTGCATTGTTGGTTCACTTACCTTTTCCTTCGATTTCCCTTCTAAATGTTTTTTTTGTTTGTCTGAATTTCTCACTTAGTTTCTCCTCAGTAAGCTTTCCCCCATCATCCGAGTGGTGGTTAGTCAGCTTACTGAACAGCTTACTGAGGAGGAACACGAAGTGAGAAATTCAGACAAAAAAAAAAAGAAAATAAACATTAAGAAGGGAAATCGATAGAAAACTTTAGTGAACCAACAATGCACTAGCTTAAAGGAACCTATTTAGAAAATAAAAACAAACCTTTACAACCCCTTTAAGAATAGCTGGGAATGATGTAACTGAAAACATAGCCCACCCAGGCACAAAGGGGTGCCTTAGAACAGTAACTCAATTGTTCTCAGGTAGAATTGATCCACAAGAGGACCCAAAGGGGAAGGGGGAAGATGTGTGTAGGCAGAGCAATGCTACAGAGGCAGCCATACTGTTTACAGACTGGGAAAGGACTATCTTTCCCAGAGTAAGAGCCAGAACAACAAGCTGAAGGCCAAAGTAACAATGCTGCAACAAAAATTCAGGAGGCTGAATGTGTGCTTTAGGAGATATTCTGACTAACCCTTGTGAGGGTACCACCCTTTGGTGGGGAAGTTCACAAAAGGAAATACATCTTTTTTGTTTTATGTAAATATTGGCGCATTTTGTGTTTAATCAACGATGACATTGCAAGTTCTGTATGTTGTTGCATCAGCCATGTCAAATCCCTTACAAAATGAAAGGCTAGTTTATATTATTGTCCGATACCATGTGTCAAAATAATCAAGCACTTGCGTTATGTTTCATATTAAAAAATATTGTAAAACGTACATCATTACCACATGGGTGTAAATAGCGTAGTGAGGGGGCAGCAGCATTACAAAAGAGGTGGATGTTGTGGTGGGATTTTTCTAACTCAGGTACAGATACTTGTCCTCTGTTAGTCAGTGATACCCAGTTCAAGAGATAATATGTACCGGTAGCTACATGGAGACCAGACAGACTCAAGTATCTTGATTCAGTTGATCTGCTTTATTTTTCAGTGCTTTGGTTTAGGTAAACAGATTGACGTATGTACTGTAGGTTTTATCAACATATTAAATCGACCAATCAAAAAATAATATGATTATAGCAAGCACTGAGTTAATTGTTGTGTGATCAAAAAGCTATCATGAAAGGATGTTTATTTCTAGTGGCTTGAGGTGCCATTCAAAAATAGTTTCCAGTTGCCGATTTCCAGGAACTGTTCTTCCACAGGTTCTCCAAACATAAGTCATATGTTTTAGTAAATCAGCAGAATTATTTGCAATATGCCAAGTGTTCATGTAAAGGAAAGAAATAAGCACAGATTAAAATTCTTGTAATGAGGTCATTTGTCCCAAAGCAGCCATCTTGATTTTGCCACCTCAATGTGTATTGATGGGCAGCACACTGGTACCATGCAACAAAGTAAAGATGTGTTGTGTCATGCAATTGTTTTATTTATTTTACACATAAAATGGTAAATTATTGTGCTACAGAAATTGGAGCATCTTCCTCTGCTTGCCAGTCTTTGTTGATTCCTTTTTGTTTTGTTCATTTTTAATTGAAATAAAAGTGGGCACGGAGCCCTTAAATAGGTCTGGATTTTGACCCTGCGAAAAGCTTTCCATTTGGAGTGAGTCCTCACACTTTTTATATCCTTTAAACTAGGGGTCTCAAACTGGCGGCCCCCCAGCTGTTGTGAAACTACAAGTCCCATCATGCCTGTGGGAGTCATGCTTGTAACTGTCAGCCCTGCAATGCCTCATGGGACTTGTAGTTTTGCAATAGCTGAAGGGCCGCCAGTTTGAGACCCCTGCTTTAAATTGTGGGATGTCTCTATGCATTTATTTGTATTAAAGAGGAAGTAAACCCTGATGGGTTTTACTTCCTCTTTGTTTCCCTGCAAAGTTAAAGCATCGCATAGTAGTCCATTATGTGACACTTACCCGCAGGAGAAGCCCGCGATGTCCCCATCTTCCTCGCTGGCAGCGAGTGTCCATTCTTCACCCCTCTTCCTTCCGGGGCCACGAAATCCAGCTCTGTGACAGGCATTCGCGCGGGAGCGCCAGTCATGGCATGACCCGAGCTAGAAACTGCACAGCGTGCCCTTTATAACTCCGGAATATGCACAGAAAAAATCGCTGTATAGTGATTTGTAAATCTCTCCTAAACCGTGTAGGTTTAGGAGATATTTCCAGCACCTACAGGTAAGCCTTAATCTAGGCTTACCTGTAGGCGAAAGTGGTATGTAAGGGTTTACAACCACTTTAAACACCTATGGGAAAACTAGTAATTAACCAATGCAATTATTATGATCTCGTTTTATTTTGTTTTCCTTTTGAACTAATGACATACAAACTTATTATTCACAATGAGAAAAGAGATGTGGTGAATTGACGGCTTTGTGAAAGAACTTCAAAAATGAATTATGATTCTAAACACCAAAGTCAATCAACGTATTACAAGTTTTATCCCATCAAATCCCTTTTTTGTAATTTGTGGCTCGGAGCTGTTTGTTTTATATTGGTGCTGTCCTCTGTCTCTGTTTTGTGAGGATGTGTGGGTGGCAGTGTGATGTTTTCCTTGTTTTGACTGCTCTCAGAGGAATTTTCAGAATTCAAGGGGCAAAATAACTGATGAGCCTCTGCTATGTCTTGGATTGTTCTTGTCGAAATCTTCAATGTAATCCTTTCGAAGAATGATGAGGCATTAGACGTTCTACAAATCAGTATCACTTTTCCAAAGTAAAGCTAAGTCTTTGCAGATGTTTTTTTTTTTTTTTATTGCAATCAATGGTTTAGATTTGGCTTTTTTTTTTTTTGGTGACTAAGATCAGTTCACCAAAACCTCACAAATCACCCACCACCTGGTTCTTTTGTGTTTCAGGTTTCTTGATGAGAAGATCTCTGCACTAGCTTCCAGGTAGGCCTGTCCTGTCACAGCCAATACAAAAAGGTCTCACTCCTATTGTCAGATGTTTAATTAATTACACAAAACAAAGAATACATTTTGAAGAATGGTCAACATAGTTATCTCACAAGGAAATCTTTCACCGTGATTTTGTACATTTTAAGATGCCAAAGAAAAAAATAAGCCAATTCCACAATTTAATGTATAGCTGACTGACCCTTTAAATAAAACTCTATGCCTTGCTGGTTCAGTTAGTATATTGGAGGAAGCCAGCCCATGTGCATAACCCAGAAACAATTAGGAGTGCAGATAACTGGCAAACCTCAAAATGGGGCCTTGGAGGTAGGTACAACCCTACACACAAGGTTATGTAATTACCTTCCATCACAAAGCAAATGATTACTTTTCTTAAATATATTTCATTATTTAAGTTTGTTTGGCCACATGAATAGAATCTGAAATGTGTACGATTAAAGAAAGAATTTAGCCCAAACTTTTGTTTTTACAAAAACATAACCTCTATTAAAGGGCAACTCCACTTTAGTGGGAAAAAAAATTAGCAAATAAAAAAAATAATAATATAGCGTACAATTGCAACACAAGTCATATTTTAATTGGATGTTATTAAAAGTTACCTTTCCTTTTTAATCTGCAGCCACTGTAATTTTCTATGAATGCAATGTAATATGGCTACATGGAGTTGTTCTTTACACAGAATGTGTATTGACCACTCCCCAAAAACATAACTTCCTGCTTGTGTGATTGGCTCACCAATTTTCCCAGAAGTCTGCCTCAGATTTCACGCATCCCGTGCAACAAAATTTTCATTTTTGGTGAAATATTTCCAGTAGGAACACATCTAAAGGGATGCAGGCCCAGCAGCTTTCTGTATTAGTGCTCTGCAGGTGCCACAGCTGAGTGAATTATGAAACCACTCCCATTAGACCCACTCTGCACAGAGGCACAGACAAACACACATGGATTTCTTCAGAATAACAAAAGGTAAGAATCTGCAACAAAGGTTGTTATAATCCTTGATTTGTACATAGATTACCCAGGGGGGGGGGGGGTGTTTTGGTGTTACGTTTATTTAAAGCGGGGGTTCACCCTATAAAAAAAAAAAATTTCCTCCAGCATAAAATTCGGCATAGTATCTTCAATATACGATTGCACAGTGAGTACCGGGCTAAAAAAATAAATACAGGCATACTGTAGCTCGTGCTACTATGCCGAATTTTATGCTAAAATGTTGTTATGGAGGGTGAACCACCGCTTTAAGTATTTATTGCTCAAAATGCCAATCAGAGCACCAAACAAAGACCTGAAATTCCAAGCACCTTTAATATTGATATTTGCTCATAAGGATATAACACAGAGCAGCCGATGCATTTCAGGAGGCTCAAAGATCTCCCCCTTCTTCAGGACTTGAGCTTGATGGAGAGATTGGAAGCCTCAATCAGCAGGGTTTTGCGTTTGCTTTATAAAAAAAAAAAAAATAATCTGGTGTAACAAAGATCAGTGGATCAATGGATCAGCATGTATTCATTGCTGTCTGTTTCTCCATCCTGTTACATAGACACAACAGGAAGTGAGAGGAGCATTTATGCCTTTGACATTTAATCCAGGAACAGGTGTCTTGCCTTTTTTTTTTCCAATTTCTTTTTTTGGGGGGGGGGATTCACTTTCTGTTCAGTGAGTTTACCTTAAAGAGGACACAGATATTATATTAAACCCCAACAGTGTATCTAGTCCTACTCCAACTAACCCCCCCCCCCCAAAAAAAAAGTATTGGCTGGAGTTTTAAATAAACCATACATTTAACCTAGCTCTGGAGTGTGAGTTCTTTGTTCACTCATGGAAAACAAACTTCTAAGTGCCTATCCTACTGTAGCTCCAACATATACTAGAGCACTTGCCAGCAAAGTACTCCAGAAAACTTTCAGCAGTATCATTTGTTTTCAGGCGCGTCACACAAGCGCCTTGTCTGAAATCAGCCATGAATTGTAGCCAAGCTTTGAGTAATACACATAGATTTGTATGTACCCAACAGAACCCTTTAAAAACAACATAACAAGCCGTTTAGGGCTCATTTTAAGACAGGGGAATTGTGTGCTTCATAAAATTTTACTGGTGTCACGGTCTGCAAAAACTCAGCTTGTAACTTTTGACGTATAAACTCTAGGCCAGACCCTCATATAATAGCAAGTTATAGCTGTGTTGTGTTTGTATGTGTAGATGGCAAGTGCAAGATGTGCTGACAGACACTCTGCAGGCTCACAGCGGTCTACCTCTGGGAATAGCAAGGTCTGAGCACATGGCTCACATCTCAGGAAGTTCTGCACTAGACGTAGTGTTAAAAGGGAGTTTCCGAGTATATTGAATTATTGTATAGCTCTAGGTCATGCACAAGCAAACTCTGTACTGCTTATGTCAATTAAATCCCTTTGATATCCCACACAATGTGCAGCCAGGGTCAACCTGTGTTATTCAATTATTGTATCCAATGTAAAAGGTATCTAGTACTTGTTGAACATACTAAAACCAGAGCCCCAGCCTCAGGGGAGAAAAGAAGTGAGACATCCTGAGTCTGACTTTCCACCACAAACAGCACAAGGCTGATTTATAGAGAAAAGTATATCCAGCTCTCTGCAGCAGTTCGGCCATATAGCTTTCTTACCGCAGCTCTGTACTCATAACACAATAGGGGCTTTCTATAAAAAATTGAGCAAAGGAAGGATAAACGCTGATGTACCCAACAGAAACCAAATTTGTTTGCATGTTCATGCCTTTAAAAAGAGAGCTGGAATCTGAATGTTTGCTATACTATATGTGCCACCATTCCTCACAAAAAAAAAAGCAATGGTTCCCACCAGCTTCCAGTGAGCATTTGGAGAACCCTGTGCCACTCCCTATGTATAGCATTGCAAATGAAGATACGCCAGTAAAAGAGGAGAGTACATACTTATCTCTTCTCAATGAGCACCGCTTTGATCCTGAATATATGGTCTCCTGTAGCCCAATGAGCAGCACTTTCAATAATGTTGATCTTCTGGGAGTCACTGTTTACGGCACAGCTCTGAAGGAACGGCACGGGTATGCGCCGGTGATGTCACCGGCTGCATCTAAGGTAAATATCTCCTAAACGGTGCACGTTTAGGAGATATTTACTGTACCTGTACCTGTAGGTCAGCCGTATTATAGGCTTACCTATAGGTAAAAATCAAACAAGGGAGTTTACTCCCACGTTAATGTGTTGTTTCCACTGTTCTGTACCAAATCATCCTTCAGTCCTCTGTAGTTTACTTAATTTATATGCACTTCCTATCCCAGTGATTACTGACCATATTAGGAAAGTTTAGGGCAGGCATAAAATGAAAAGAGCTTATGCCTATTGTGGATAGACACACGTTTGCAAACATCTGTGTTCACACCTGTGCGGACAACCTCTGCTTTAGCTTGATCTGAAAAATACATTCTGTCTTTATGGTTAGACTACATGTGATAATTTCCCCCCAAAAATCTCAAGATTACGCAATGATTTTCTCAACTCTATGGATACCTTAAAACAATTCAGATAATCAAACTGTTAGGAAGGCATGGGCACATAACGTTCCACTCAAAGCCCAGTAGGATTGAAAATTTGGACAAAAGATGACCACCAATGAACTTTGTATGTGGTCACAGTGGGGTTAATCTACTAAAACGTGAGAGTGCAAAGTATGGTGCAACCGTGCATGGTATCCAATTAGCTTCTAACTTCAGTTTGTTCAATTAAGCTTTGACAAAAACACATGGAAGCTGATTGGTTTCTATGCAGAGCTGCACCAGATTTTTCACTCTCCAGTTTTACTAAATCAACCCCCCTATGCCTGCAAAAAAAAAAAAAAACACTTTAAATTCTAAATATTTCATTGCGGCACAGACACAAATGGTCAAATCTATGATCGTTTGCACTACCTGATCCAGAGTGCGTGTATATCTCAATTTTTGTTGACCACTACAGGTGTAGTTGGACAAGGAGGCTGAGCGTTACTTTCTGAAATGCAAAGTGTTAAGTGCTTAAGTAGAATTCGGCTTTTTCTCCCACTTACATGCTGCCTATCAGTCAATTACAGTCTGAAAGGGTATAATTGAATTTCTCTTCGGCAGAAGAGAGGCAAAGGAAGAATGAAATTCACAACAGTTTCTAGCTTTCTGCCGTGCTTTTTCATGTTGTACTGAGCAAAGGCAATTATCTTTGTATCAACAGGACACGACTGGGTACGATAATGAACCAGCTCAAGCCTCAGGGCTAAAAAGTTTGAGAATAATTCAACTGAGTGGAAACCTGCGGTAAGCAAAAGACATTGTAGTGACCTGCCTAAAACTGTGATAGTCCATTACAGAAGGAAACAAACTCTTCATTGTACTTTCCAAGTACTATGCAAAGAGTAAAAAGAAAGGTTTATATATGCATGTATATATGTATATAGCATATATTTATATCACTACTTCTTGAGTTATCGCTAACATTCACAATATATCAGACCTTTACTGCCACTATTTACATCGGAATACTTTCTATACTTTCTATTTAACAGCTCTAAAGTATAGAAATATAGTGCATTAAAAAGAAAAATGATAGGTAAGAACATGGAAGAATGTACGTATAAGTATTTGTATCCTATCGGTGCTGTATAATAGTACTTCTAACATGAGCAATTAAACTAAGCTATAGATAATTGGAAAAGTACAACCAAGAATAATAGCAAGCAACGCTAGAACTATTCGCTAGGACAACATCAAGTCATCTACTGGTTCCAAAAATTTTTTATTTATTTATTTATATGCATTTCTGAAATATTTCTTGTACATGGGCACCAAAAATGGATTTTACTGATCTGACTGCAGCCGATTGCTTTCAGGCATAAATATCAGTAAAACAGCACCACATGTACATCTATCTACATAACTGGCCAGCATTTTACAATCAGACCTTCCACCTGAATAGTAAATTATAGTATAAATAGAAGACTTTCTGCCCATGCAATTATGTATATACATGTAAATATGCATATCATATGGACCATATGTGTCAGTTCACACCAGCGCAATGTCAGACATCGCATGTGATTCGCACTACACTGCTGTGCAGATTATGTGCAATGCAAATTTTGCATCGCATTCGGAGCAAAATCGCGCACCAGAATCAGATTGCATGGGTGTTCACACCTATGCGATCTGATTCCTGTCCAAATCCACAGTTTGCACTGCAATATGCGAACAGATCCGGGGGTGTCATTAACTTTCTATTGACACCTGCAGCGGTTTGCATAGGGCAGTGTGAACTGCCTACGAGTTCTATGCGATGCGTGAACAGCACTGGAATCCCACATTGCGCCGTTGTGAGGCGACACTATATGTTTTTTTGTACATGAACTTTCTGCTAGGAAAATCAAGCATTCATAACATGCGTATCGCATAGGGCCAGTGTCTTGCCGAAAAAGGTCCCCCGGCGGATTATGCCCCCCCTGTACTGCGCAGGCACGGCGATTGCCTCCGAAAATTGCCGAACATGTAGCTCTAGACGGCGCCTGCGCACACTTCTGACATCCAGGCTCATTCCTTACCATCCCTGTGGACATGGAGGATGTTAAAAAAAGAGCCAGGAGGGTGAGCGAGTACAGCGAGTAAGTGGACTGGCCACTTACAGCGAGGTCCACGCAGGTGCCGCATGTTCGGCTATTTTCGGAGGCAAGCAAGGCGCCTGCACAGTACAGGGGGGGCATAATCCGCCAGGGGGACACTCATCGGCAGAACATCAGCTCCCACCAGCGCAATTCCAGTGCCGGTTCCCGCATTGCATAGAACTCGCAGGCAGTTTACACTGCCCTATGTGAACCGCTACGGGTGTCAATAGGAAGTTAATTCAGAAGAGGAGGTGTAGATCGCACTGGACTGACTCAATCAGCCACTGTTGTAGGTTATGGGTTCGTGCCTAGATGGAGGAAATGGTGGTGGTGAGCCCATAGGGTATGGCCTTATGGTCAACTCCACGTGTGTTTAGAAAAAAGTGAAAGTAAAGTAGCGCCCAGTATGCAGTAAAGGTAGGAATAAAAGGTATTTTATTGAAATTTCAGCAATAGAAAGAGGCCAACACGTTTCTAGGGACTCTTCGGAGCTGCTAAAACAAGTGGTTATGGAATGATCCTGTTGGAGGGTGCCTTTGGCACATGGATCAGACCGCTAGATGTCGAAAACGCTGGCTATGTGTTCAAAGGCAACAATCCTCTAAATTCCTCTAAACACACAGCCATTGTTTTGGACATCTAGCGGTCTTATCCATGTGCCAAAGGCACCCTCCAACAGGATCATTCCATAAGCACTTGTATTAGCAGCTCCGATGAAGTCCCGAAATGTGTTGGCCTCTTTCTATTGCTGAAATTTCAATAAAATACCTTTATTTTTTAAGAAAAGACATGCTATAGCTAAAAAAAACAGAACAGGCATCCTTATTTTCAAAAAGTTAATTATTTTTAGTTGAGTCCAATGAAAACTGAAAATTAGAGTCACATGGTTGAAAACAAAGTGCCTTAGAATAAATCATCGTACATCCAATTGTATAGGTATCCACATAAAGCACTCATTAAAGATCTATACTTCAGAAATATGCTTTTTTTTTTGTAAGCTAGTATGAATTGGCCTCGTGCTTTCTTTGTACAGAATGCCACTAACATCAGGGGAGGAAATTTCTTTTATGCACTTGATCAACAGCAAATACCAGACATTTTTAGGTAGAAAATTATCCAAGGATAAATCTTTTTAAAAAGCAAAATCACAACCTGCTGGACACCAAGAAACAACCAGACTGCAAAAGTGAAAGGTCCAGCTGATTAATGTGTGCTGTATACACTAGACTTTCTCTATTTGCCATCAATTAATTCACCTTCATCCTTTTTTACCGTAGTGTGAATGCCGCCACATGGAACAAAGAGTGACCCAGGTTTATGGCAGACCTTGGGACACATACTGCATCCATTGTGTTTATCATTGTTTGCCAAGCCTGTTATCTGACTAGCGGTGTCCACCTCACTACATTTATTATAGTCACATCTTAATTAAACCCCATCAGTTATTTGACTTAAGGTTGTAAAACACTTTGTAACAGCTCTGAAGATAAACGGCAGCGGCTGAAGCTGAAGTTTATTTATTGACTTGCTGGTTTCATATAAATATCTTTAACAATGTTTTACAGCGACTGTTTATTATCTAATGTGTCCTTATTTTTAGCATTGGTTTTCAGGCCTCATGCACACGGCTGCTCATAAACTGTCCTTTTTGGGGCTTTTGGTGTTTCTTGCCTAAGCCCCTGAACTAGGGTTGGCACCTTTTCTTCCAGCCAAACCTGAACACTTTAGCGGCCTGGCACACCCTTGGGTGCCCCAAGGAGAGTGGTAATACAGTGCGCATAGCGTGCTGCAGCAAACAGTGGGTGCGGCTAAATTGCTCTTGCTGACATCATCTGCCCCCCCCCCACAGTGATGCTAAACCTGCCCCCAGAAAGCCGTCCAAAGCTCCCGAATGGCAACAAATTTGTGTGTGACTATCTTGGTTACCTGGGGAGCCACAGCCCAGTCTGAATAATGTGTCCGGGTTTCAGTCTACCAGAAACCTGCACACATAATTCAAAATCCAGACTGTCCAGGTCAATCCCAGACAGGTGGCAACCCTACCCTGAACGCACCTCAGTAAAAGCCTATGGGATTGATTTACTAAAGGCAATAAGGCACTCTGCAAATGCAGTTGGTCCAGGGCTTAGTAAATGAGATAAAGCTTCACTCTGCAAGGAATACCCAATCATGTGTAAGGAAAATAAATTTAAAAAAAAACAGCATTTCTGCTTGCACCTACTAGATGATGGCAGTCAGAAGAGCTTGTTTACTAAGCTCTGGAGCAACTGCACTTTCTGGTAAGTAAAAATATATAATTTATTTTTTCAATTTTTTTGTAGCCTTTTTGGCTATTTTTTTTTAAGGGTGGACCTCCGCTTTAAAATTCATGTGAGTGCGAACACTTTTCAGTGAAAAGCAGCAACTACCTTAGCTTGTAAGCTCCTAGAGGGCAGGGACTGATGTGTATGTACAATGTATATGTAAAGTATTGCGTAAATTGACAGCGCTATATATGTACCTGAAATAAATAAACTACATTTATATATATTCACTTGTATATATTTTTAGACATGTATCATTTCTTTGTTTGCACTGATTGCGTTTTTCAGTATGTGTGTGATAGTTGTAGATACATTCGATTTTTAGCCGGGACATGTGTGAATTTTCTGTGTGCTCTGTAACACAGGATGAAATGTGAGCATATTTGCTCACTATTTCAGGACAATATAAAACCTACCAAGAATTGAGTAGATTTGATTTATTATTCCATCCAAACATGTGGCGTCCAGAGCGTCTATAAAAAAAATAACATAAGCGTTTAGGATCCACATCTGCCTACATGTCCGGTGTGCCACTAGCTCCAAATTGTATTAACTGTTCTATACCAAAATAAACACTATAAATTCCCTATTTCCTTTAGCTGCTCTATTTTACGCTGAACCAGTCTGATTGCACATTATAAAAGATATCACTAACTGCTAGTAAAATATACACATGCCATGGTGATAATGTATGGTACTAATCTTCCATGTGTTACTCAGTGATGTAGCGGGTTTCCCCATGACCCAATAGTGTCTGGTAGAGCTACACTGCTATAAAAGCCACCTGTTTGTTAACAAGGGAAAGTAAACAAGGATTAGGCAGGCAGTGAAAAAAACACAAGACGACATTAGCTCTACATAATCCATCCAAATGCAACTTAATCTTCTTCTGATATTTTGTACCTGTCTTCAGAGGGAATACGTGTTCATTAAGAGGGATTATAGTCTTCTTCTCATTATGACTGATGCAAGATTGAAATGAGCTCCTCAGTCATCATCTTGCCAGTGGAAAAGTGGCAATTAATGCGGTCTTCCACGCAGCCGATCTTTACAATGCAGGATGAAATATAAACTTAAATAAATACCCTTTATTCTTAACCTCCCTGGCGTATGATTACCGGTATGTCTGGAATTTTGTACCAAAAGCGGTACAATTTTTTTGCATGGAAATTTGGTGTTTTATATTGTAGGCCTGCAATTCTTAGGAATAACTCACTTAAATCTGTCCGAACAAGAGGCTAGTAGAGTTTGAAACACAAAATCATAAATTATAATATAATAAATAACTATAAATAATTATAACAAATAATAATGTAATTATAATAAAAATTATTCAATAATGTAATTAAATCAAAAACACTGAAATTTGCTCAGTTGCAGAATTGTCGCTGTCGTTATTTTTATTGTTTGATGACGATTTTCCCTCCAAATCGCTATCGCTCAATTCTGCAAGTGATTCTAATTTATTATCGCTGTTTTCTAGCTGCTCTAAAAGCACTTTTGACATAAAGGGACACTTTTGGTTGCTATGGACAATCTACAGTTTCCAGGCAGAAAGTACGTGTATGTGTATTGTGTTTTTCACTTTTTGAATTTGGCGCCGAACTCCGTCCCTGTGTGCCGTAACGTCGCAGGGAATGGAGCTCGGCGGCACTGTGAATTGAGCGAGGAGACACAGCGGAGGAGCCCGCACACACAGCGGGGACACATCACAGGATCCAGGGACAAGGTAAGTAACTTCCCCCTGTATCCTGCAATGCAATCCCGAGTCTGGCTCGGGGATACCGCTTTTGGTATAAAAAATTCAACCCGAGCCAGACTCTGGATTACCGCTAAGGAGGTTAAAGGCATTGATGTCAATGTTTTTTAGCCATTTATATAGGTATGAGGCAGTTTGGAGTCAGTAAAATAAGTTCTTCTTCTTTTTAAATATGTATCTTTTTTTGAGTAACATTGAAGGGTACAGTAAAAAAAAGTTAAGAACCAAAGTCATGGTAGCCATCCAATTATCTTCACTATGGCACTAGCACGTAGAAAAAATTGAATTCTGTAGAAGAGCAATTTATTTTTTAACAAAGCCTCACAGATGACACCCCTGTCAGACCAAGTTTTACAGCACTGGAGAAAAGAACATTTAACTTATAACTGTTGCACAAGTTATACATTGCTCTCTCTAGTAAGTGTAACAAAATCATTAAAATAAGATGTCTGAAGGTTCTCATTTACCCAGGTCATGGTATAGCTAGTAGTAGTTAGTCACATTCGAATGGACTTGTTGAGCGTGTTTCGTAGCTTCTCCAAGCCACTTCTACAGTTCTAAGTGGGAATTTAAATAACAGAAAAGTGTAGTATGACTTATCAGATCATTATCAAAGAGAAGAAAAGGCGCTGTTCGCCAACCCACTTCATTAGTATGTAGATGAATGTGGGAGCGCCGCTCCCCTGACATGTTTTGCCTCACTCACCGGGGCTTGGTCACATAGGTCAGCACTGCAAGTTTCATTTGGATGCCTTATCAAATCATAAAGGTGAGAAAAGGCTATAGACTACTAGGAGCTATAACCTGATCTTATGCCTTCCAATGGGAACTTTACAAAAGAGACAAAAAAAAGGGAACAAACAGAGTTGTTACTCTTAGTTAATCAGATTCCTTGTTAAATTTTCTAATAAAAGGAAACCTGTAGTCCCATATGTTGAAACGCCCAGATACCATAGGACATACAAGGGCAAGCTGTAAATCCTTAAAGCCAGGCACGTCCAAAGTCCAGTCCGTGGGCCAATCGCGGCCCGCGTTCCGGTTTTGGACGGCCCGCCTGGTCATTGTGACATGTATGTCTTTTGTGGCCCCCAACGAATCCCTGAGCGTCGGGGGCCCCAAAAGAAATACATGCTGGCTGCCTTGGAGGAGGGGGCACGAGCGATGTGCATACAGGAGTACTTCCTGTTTACACGGCGACCTGTGTAAAAGGAAGTCCCGTCTCCTGCGCTGCCATTGGACGACTGTTCTGTCCATCACAGGAGGCGGGACTTTCGATTAAAGAGGCTACCGATAAAACAGGAAATTCTCCTGTATGTCTGTCGGCGCTCATCCCAACCCCTCCCTGTCTCCTCCAATGCTGCAGATGAATGAATCAGGCTGCAATGGTGAGTCTGCATTCATAGCAAGGGGGTGCTGCACTCATGGCAAGGGGGTGCTGCATTCAGGGCAAGGGGGTGCTGCATTCATGGCAAGGGGGATTTGCATTCAGGGCAAGGGGGTGCTGCATTCAGGGCAAGGGGGTGCTGCATTCAGGACAACGGGGGTGCTACATTCAGGACAATGGGGGTGCTGCCTTCAGGGCAATGGGGGTGCTGCATTCAGGACAACGGGGGTGCTGCATTCAGGACAACGGGGGTGCTGCATTCAGGACAACCGGGGTGCTGCATTCAGGGCAACCGGGGTGCTGCATTCAGGAACAACCGGGTGCTGCATTCAGGGCAACGGGGGTGTTGCATTCAGGGCAACGGGGTGCTGCATTTATTTCACTTTGTGAGGCTGTATTGATGGGCAGTGACCCTTATTTTGATTCACAGTTCTTTATTCAAAATGTAAGATTTTTTTAACGTGAAGGTGCGTGTTATACGCCGATAAATACAGTATATCCAAATAACATGCCAGAGCTCATCTCTTCACCACACACAGTGTATAATACCGCATACACACGATCATTTTTCGGCATGAAAAAAACGACGTTTTAAAAAAATGTAATTTAAAATGATCGTGTTCTGAAAAACGAAAAAAAAAAAATTCGAACATGCTGCATTTTTTAACAACGTTTTAAATGATGTAGTTTTTCGGGTTGTAAAAAATTATCGTGTGTGGGCTAAAACGACGTTAAAAACCTTAGCATGCCCAGAAGCAAGTTATGAGACGGAAGCGCTCGTTCTGGTAAAACTACCGTTCATAATGGAGTAAGCGCATCGTCTTTTACTAACACAAAATCAGCTAAAGCAGCCCCAAGGGTGGCGTCATCCGCATTGGAACTTCCCCTTTATAGTGCCGTCATACGTGTTGTACGTCACCGCGCTTTGCTAGAGCATTTTTTTTAAGACGATCGTGCGTGAGCAACGTCGTTTTAATGATGAAGTTGGAAAAAACAAAGTTTTTTTCTAGATGCTGAAAAATTTTGTTTTTTACATGCCGAAAAATGATCGTGTGTACGAGGCATTAGTGTTCGAACGAACACACTTAGACCGAATTTTAATGGTTCACAGAATGTCAGGCAAAATGGTCGGCCCTCGAGCATGTTCACTTCATGAAATCTGGCCCTCTTTGAAAAAAGTTTGGACACCTGTGCTTAAAGCGGAGTTCCACCCAAAAGTGGAACTTCCGCTTAAACCACTTCTCGTCCCCTTACATGCCACATTTGGCATGTAATTTTTTTGGGGGGAGTGGGGGCTTCGTTAGGAGTGGGACTTCCTGCCCCATTTCCTCTTTCCGCCCAGAGACCGCTTAGACAACTCGTCATATCGCCTTAGGCGGCACCTCCCTGTAGGCGATCGCCTGGGACACGTGACAGGTCCCAGGCAATCGCCTGTCCACTCCTAGAGCGCGGCTCGTGCGCGAAGCTGAAAGCTGTCACAGCCGGGTGCCCACAGTCTGAATGGTGGCACCAGCAGAGAGGGGGGAGAAGAGCGACGCTCCAGGTGGCCACGTCGCTGGACAGTGGAGCAGGTAAATGTCTGTTTATTAAAAGCCAGCAGCAACTCTTTTATGTTAATAAACACAAAAAAGTCTGTAACTCCCCTTTAAGACTGATCAATTTGGATCTTCCGGTTCAGTGAACTCTTTCTTGAGACCCACCTAAGCCACTCTTATTTACAGTAAATATAAATAGAGCACAATGGAGCTGAATCAGCAGGGGATCAATATACAACTTTCATGATCAACAAATGCTCTTTCCACTGCTGTGACCCAGGTATTACTATTGGGTAAGACTCCTCATCACAATTAAAATGACCTTGTAAAACAACCCAGTCAGTTTAAAATGGAAATGAAAGACAAAACATGTTTGTATGTGATCACATTCCCTCTGTTCTCAGCTGCATAAGAGCTGGGGGGGAGGAGAAGCAACAGCACACCAGGGTACCAGTGAATGGCTACTCAGCAGGGGGTCGTGTCAGGACAAGTCTGATCATTGGAGGAAAGCACATTGAGTTCCCAGCATAGCTAGAGAACTGACCACAGCATGCTTTCCTGCTTAGTGTGGTCAGTTTTTGATAGGTCAGCAGAGGGATTGGCAGGAACACCAGTGATTTCACACAAAAGACGCAATACAAAGAGAACAGAAGAATTTCTCATACAGGGACAATGTACAGCAGGCACATATTAGGAATTTGAAGTTTTGGGGTAACAAATGCTTTAAAAGCCAATAGGAAAAAACAGGAGGTATTAATTAGAAAGCTGTGTTGTTGACAATTAATGTTTTGGGGCTCATAGGGAACTCTGTATATCAACTAAAAACAGGTAAGCAGACACCTGACAGTGCTTCTTTATGGTCCTGGGCCATTTAACAGGGTTTGACATATACCCAGGTTCCCTTTAAGCCATGATGGAAAATGTTGTGTTGTATGATGGATATGTGTATGGCAAACCTGATTATGGGGTAAATTAGACAAATTGGGCCTATTTTACACATTTATGGGTCAATTTACTAAAACTGGAGAGTGCAAAATCTGGTGTAGCTGTACACGATAGTAAAAAAAAATTAAAGCTGATTAGCATCTATACAGAGCTGCACCAGACTTTGCACTTTTAATAAAGCCACCCCTTAGCAACTCCCATTATGCAGTTTTTGGGATGGTTTGGGTTTTGAGTGTTTATCTATTCATAGTTGAGGGATGATGCAGTTTTGTTCACATGCAAATGGCTGCTCTAGAAAATCAGGACAGGAAAAATCTTGAAGGTGTGAATGAGAGGTGGTGACCAGAGAGAAAGAAATTTGTTAAGAGTAAAGGTTCCGCAGAGGTATACAGTACTCGTATTATATCTAGAGACTAAGCTGGAGGTACAAGGATATGCCAGTTTGTTGAATTATTTATACCAGATGCCATCTCCATAGAAATTAAAACATTGGTCCTGTCGTAACTTATGGCCCGTACACACGATCTGAATATCGTACAACACATCGTACGACATTTTCGCTTAATAGTCGCAAGTAGAATTGAATAAGTTATTAAAGTCCCGAAAATTCTCGTACAACAGGAAAAAAATCGTAAGTGATGTCATGTGTTGTAATGTATTTGTATTGTATTTTCCGACGACAACTATACTGACTAAACGAAAATCGTACGATCTGGCATCGTACGAGGAAAATTTTCCTGCTTGTCTGATCTAAAAATATTGGATAAACTGTCGTGATCAGCTCTCGAAAGTAGTGTACACACGATCCGAAAATCGTACGATTCTTCCTCGGACGATCGTTTTAGTCCCAACTTTCTGTGCCGGGAGACCTGATAACAGTCACCATACTTCCCAATGCAGCAGAAGAAGAAAAGGAAAATAAATCTGTCATTAC
Source organism: Rana temporaria (assembly GCF_905171775.1). Taxonomy (NCBI): domain Eukaryota; kingdom Metazoa; phylum Chordata; class Amphibia; order Anura; family Ranidae; genus Rana; species Rana temporaria. The sequence continues at coordinate 109,124,722 of NC_053492.1, forward strand.
AACTGCCACCTCAAGGATCATTAGAATCTATTGATTGCCACTTAACAGTTAGCAGACTTGATTGCAGTGGAACTAATAAAACTTTTATAGCTAAACACAACATCTGAAATACATGAATGGAAAATGATGCTTAGCTGTCCCACAGTACAAGGAATCACATCTGGAGATAGGCAGTTGTTCTGTAGGACAGACCCTTCATGGAAAATGGGCTTTTTTATTGTCTCACTTCCAGGTGGTTTCCCCTCTTATTTCCCAGCTTCTGTGTTACAAAGAGATGATAGTATCCCAATGGACTATGGCCTCATCTTCCTGTTCCGACACTGGCTGAGAGCTTAGACAGATGTCCCCTAGTCCAGGGACATAGGCCATTTCTTATTGCTGGGAACTCTTTAAAATTTCAGTTTCTCTACACACACATTTTCCCAATAGATCGAACACTGATATTTGTTCAGAATGCTGCAATTACAGGTAGCTATTACTTATACTGTGATGAAGTCCTGATGTAAATTGTACGATCTATGCAATTCCAAATCTTCTGAACAGTACATCTACTGTATAAGATGCTGCACCTTCTCCCATTACACATGCAGCTGCGGGGTGGGGGGTCTCTCCACAAAAAAACGCTGGCTCCTTGATTCCCCTTCAACGACTGGACACTACAATTGTGCACTCCCTATTGGGTGCTCTGGGCCATTCAAACATGTGCAGTGTGGTCACCTCTTTTTTAGCTAAGCTCAGTTGCTGCAGCTCGGAGGGAGAGAGCAAAATGTGCTCATGTGCAAATTGAACAGCCCAAAGCTCCTACTAAGGGGCGTACCATTGTAGTGCTTAACCTGTCCTGGAAACTGTAGGGTGGAGGGGGATTGAAGGGCTATTGGTTTGGAGAGGAAGTGGTGTAACAAGCCTCATCTCAACTAAACAAATTGTTTCCTGAAGCCATTTATCTTTGACGCTCAATTGGTTGCAGGCACTCTGACATCATCACGTACAATGCAAAGTATTTTGTCTTTTTCTGTTCCCCCATGACAATTTTTAGGGGTGGGGTGGGGTGGGATGGCAAGAGACATTTAACCAATGCAGTTCTGGGAAAGCCCCAGAATTTAGCTTTAACCACTTAAGACCCAGACCAATATGCAGGTTAAGGACCTTGCTCCTTTTTGCGATTCGGCACTGCATCGCTTTAACTGACAATTGCGCGGTAGTGCGACGTGGCTTCCAAACAAAATTGGCGTCCTTTTTTCGCCACAAATAGAGCTTTCTTTTGGTGGTATTTGATCACCTCTGTGGTTTTTATTTTTTGCGCTATAAACAAAAATAGAGCAACAATTTTGAAAAAAATGCAACTTTTGGCTATAATAAATATCCCCAAAAAAGATATAAAAAAATATTTTTTTCCTCAGTTTAGGCCGATACGTATTCTTCTACCTATTTTTGGTAAAAAAAAATCACAATAAGCGTTTAATGATTGGTTTGCACTAGGGTTGTCCAGATACCGATACCAGTATCGGTATCGGGACCGATACCGAGTATTTGCGGGAGTACTCGTACTCGCGCAAATACCCCCGATACCTAAATAGAATACTTTACCCCCCCTTTCCCCCCCCCCGGCCGCTGCCGCCGCATCGAGGGACATGGCTAGAGGGACATTGCTGCATATGTGAGGGACATGGCTAGAGGGACATTGCTGCATATGTGAGGGACATGGCTAGAGGGACATTGCTGCATATGTGAGGGACATGGCTAGAGGGACATTGCTGCATATGTGAGGGACATGGCTAGAGGGACATTGCTGCATATGTGAGGGACATGGCTAGAGGGACATTGCTGCATATGTGAGGGACATGGCTAGAGGGACATTGCTGCATATGTGAGGGACATGGCTAGAGGGACATTGCTGCATATGTGAGGGACATGGCTAGAGGGACATGGCTGCATATGTGAGGGACATGGCTAGAGGGACATTGCTGCATATGTGAGGGACATGGCTAGAGGGACATTGCTGCATATGTGAGGGACATGGCTAGAGGGACATTGCTGCATATGTGAGGGACATGGCTAGAGGGACATTGCTGCATATGTGAGGGACATGGCTAGAGGGACATGGCTGCATATGTGGGGGACATGGCTGCATATGGGGGGGACATGGCTGCATTTGGGGACACATTTTAAAAAAGTATCGGTATTCGGTATCGGCGACTACTTGAAAAAAAGTATCGGTACTTGTACTAGGTCCTAAAAAAGTGGTATCGGGACAACCCTAGTTTGCACAAAATGTATAGCGTTTACAAAATAGGGGATAGTTTTATGGCAATTTTATTAATCTTTTTTTTTTTTTTACTACTAATCGCCATGATCAGCGATTTTTTTCGTGACTGCGACATTATGGCGGACACATCGGACAATTTTGACACATTTTTGGGACCCTTGTCATTTTCACAGCAAAAAGTGCTATAAAAATGCATTGAAAACGGTGAAAATTACAATTGCAGTTTAGGAGTTAACCACTAGGGGGCGCTGTAGGGGTAAAGTGTGACTTCATATGTGTTTCTAACTGTAGGGGGGCGGGGCTGGACGTGTGACGTCATTGATCGTCTTTCCCTATATCAGGGGACAGACGATCAATGACACTGCCACTGTGAAGAACGGGGAAGGTGTGTTTCCACACACCTCTCCCCGTTCTTCAGCTCCTGTGACCGATCGCTGGACACCGGCGGCGATCGGTTCTGCGGGTCCCGCGGCTGCGGTCACGGAGCTTCAGACCGGGTCACTGGCGTGCGCCCACGACCCACGGCTGGGCACTTAAAGAGAATTTACATGTACGTGCCTGTGCCCAGCCGTGCCATTTTGCCGACGTATATGTGCAGGAGGTGGTCCTTAAGTGTTTAAAGAAAAAGTATGGCCAAAGCATTTTGCTCTACTGCTCCTATGGATCACAGGAGTGCTGTTTGTTGTGAATGAGACCTAAATTATAATTTTATGCATGTTCTGCACTCCTGTGACCCATTTTCAGCTGAAAGCAGGACGTCACTTAGTTGGTCCAGGCTGGGGAAAGACCATAACTTTACAGTCGGTATCCATCCAAATGCCTAAACTGGCAGCTGGCTCAGAGACGCTCAGCTGCACTGCTGAAAGACTTAGCCAGCCTATGCCTTCCCTCCCAAGCCCAGTGCTCAAATGAGTGCTGGCGGGGCAGAGCAGAGAGCTTGTGAATGCTCAGAGCGAAGGTGAGAACTGAGCAATCAGCGGTTTTTCATCTCTTAGTTCTCAGTGCTGAGGCAGCGGGGGGCAGATGCAGCGTCGAATCAATGTTGCATCCACCTAGTTGAGTATAATTTATATATATATATATACCCCATACTTCTCTATACAGGCCTAATTCACATAACTGATCAAGGTCACATACTGGCCATAATCAGTGTACAACCGCCAGGGGGAAATCACAGGTGTTTGCGATTATCTTTGGCCAGAAAGCATGTACAAATCAGTGACAGGGCACCTGTAAATAGACATGCAAGGTGTTACACGCAATTAGAAGCAGACAGTGTACACCCAGGGCTGCACATCTGTGATCCCTGCAGTGACTGTACACTAATTTGTGGCGATATATAGCCTTGTGAATAAGACCTGAATGATCATTTTCAAGCCGAAATGATATTGTAAAGCACATAAGATTACAATTAGCTACATAACAGAACACGATGAACAGAAAGCACCTGAATACATATTCTTTTGTCATATACATAGTAACAGAAGCTGCCCATTGTTCTATATAAAGTACAGACAATCTCTGTCTAGGAACAGATATAAATTATCTTGTTCTTCTTGAAAGTTTAATGAGAAAACTTGCAAAAAGGCTTTGCTTGTAACGCCAACTGTCAGCTTGTTTTATAAACGACATGAGTTAGTAAATTTCCTCGGCAATCGTACAGTAGATCTCTTTCTCTTTTAAAACTGCTTTACAACGTGTCCTACATGTCAAAATGCATCTCCTTTATCTAAGGAAATGACTTGCCTCTGGTCTAATGGATGGGAAACAGTCACTGACTCACCCACTGGGTGTTCATGTGCAGTTTTCTTATCGACTGATTCCCCCAAAGGACAGGTGCTGATGGTAAGTGTACCCAAAGACAGACAGATGTTTTATCGAAAAGGATGAGCATTATAACATGTGGCATTGATGAACCCATGGGATTTGCTTTGACATGCCCTGGATTCTGCCAACAGGTACATTTGCCACATCTACTTGTTAACGTTTGCAAAAAGGCTAAGCTTTTGTTACACTGAAGCCTCGTACACACGACCGAGGAACTCGACGGGCTAAACACATCGTTTTCCTCGTCAAGTTCCTTGTTAGGCTGTCGAGGAACTCGACAAGGCAAGTTTCTCCATTCCCGTCGAGGAAATAGAGAACTTGCTCTCTTTTTGGCTCGTCGAGTTTCTCGACAGTTTCCTCAACGAAAATGTACACACGACCAGTTTCCTCTGCAAAAAAATATCTCCCAGCAAGTTTCTTGCTGGTTTTTGCCGAGAAACTCGGTCGTGTGTACAAGGCCTGAGATGTTCTAATAATTCAAAGATTATTATCACCTTCTAAGGAAGATTTACATGTCCCGATCTTCTATCGAGTGCTATCAAAGCTTGGACAGGACTGGGGTAAGAATGTGTATGGGTTGAGAGAATCCTTTAAAACCAATAGGTACCATAGAATATTTATATTTTGAAAATATTGATGTTTAAATTGGCATTAGACTATATCCTTATTCTCCAAAAAAAACATTCATACACATTCACTATATAATGGCCCTATAATATAATTTTTTATGAAATGTTTTCTTACTTTTCTTTTCCCCCTCAAATCATGTTTGTTTGTAGCAGTGACAATAGTTGTGATTATGTGCCCTGCTCTATGCATCCCATAGGACATGATCCCTGGCCCATCTTAGGAGCGAGCAAGCGAGAGTGGCTATGTTCCTACATACAGTGGGACCATAAAGAATGACTGTAGCCACCCTCTAACAGAAAGTCGGATCACAAGAGCAAAAATAACAAAAAAATAATTTGGAGGAAGCTGAGAGCAACAAAGGGGACTTATTAGAGTTAAACACGCATTAAGAGTTTTTTTTGCCAAAATGCTGCTGCTCCTGGACATGCTGGAAGTGTGGGGGGGGGGGGGGATGCCTCTAAATGCGTCTAAACGCTTATGTGTG